>NW_009258117.1:6984724-7092107 GCF_000149755.1 Phytophthora sojae
CCCAATCAGATTCGCGTCAGCCTCCACGGCTGAGGCGTGCGACTCGCCTGCGTCATCCGCGCCCCTTGAGGTCGGAGACCCTTCCTGATTCGCTGAAAATCGGGTGTCGACCTCCGAGGCCAACACATTTCCTTCATTAGCTGTCGGCGGCAACGCCGACGCTAGCTGCTCTTGCCCGCGTGTTCGCGCGCGCCCAGGGCTCTCCGGGACAGCGGCATTAGGCGCTGTCTCGAGTGGGGAGTCGCGCGCACCTGTCGGTTCGTGCGTAGCGGCAACAGGGCCATCGCTTACTGTTCCGCTGTCGCGACCGAAGCGCACGAGAGTACGCTTCTCCCAATCGATGACCAGATCATGCCGTGCAAGCCACGGCATGCCCAATACAATGTAAAACTTATCGTCCAGATCCAGGACGATAAAGGTCTCGACAAATTCTTGATCTTGATACGTGAAGCGCACGCGTACCATGCGCTTCTCGGTCTTCACGACGGCACCCGTTGCCAGTCGTACTTCCAACATACTTCGAGGTATCTTTAAATCCTCGAAGTCAAGCCTTGATAGACTTCGCAGTCGAACAAAGTTCTTCGACGCGCCAGAATCTACCAAAGCACGGAGAGAGCCGATTGCTCTCATCGAGTTCACGTTCAGGATGACAAGGTCAGGCTTGTCATCTTGGTTCTTGCAGTGAGAATGAATCTCACTGGGGGCTGCAGTCCTCAGTGTCGCGTGTCCAAGGTCGACACGCGGAACTGCATTACCAGTAGGGCGCCCCGCGCCTACTGGCGTCCAGCGTTTTTCGTTTGGTTGCGACGGTGCCCGGCACCGCCGCGATAGTCACCCTGCTGGTGCGCGGGGGCCGTGAACTCTCGAGCAAAGTGACCGACTCTTCCGCAACGGTAGCATCGCACATTGTTTCCTTGCGACTGCTGGGGTCCAGCAGTTGCAGCACTCGAGAGGTCCATTGGCTCAGGGCCTCCTGTAACAGGGTTACACGCACAAGCGGCTACAGTCACTTGTAACTCTAACAGACACGACGTCTGTTAGAGGTTCGAAAGACTTTCTCGACCTTGGTGTAGACACACCAAAGGCTACATACATTTACGACCACCACGACGGGTGGTCCATAGAGACTTAGGATTCCTATTGGTTGAGAATAGCATCTTTTAGCCAATGAGCGACATGCATAGCATTGGAATTCTGCCAACCAGCCGTTGGCAGATTCCTATCTTAGAATATTACATTTAGAGGAAGTCAGAAACATAAAACAAAAAGAGCAGTTCTCATTTTAACCCAACAACATTATTTGGATCGTTTATTTAGATTAATCTATACTCGGAGGTTCGAGTATAATTAACTCTAGTTTAAACCAAGCTACGCTTGCTCGTACACATGCGCACACGTGTAAGCTAAAGTAGTGAGCCAAAGTAGGCCCACTACACCTGGTAGCACTTTGTAGTCCGTCCAACGATCGACTACCTGAGTTCGTACGCCACCGCACGAACGCGGAGCTGAGAACCTTCCCATGGATACAGAGGTGCCCATGGAAAGCTCCACTACGTCTGCAACTCACGTTGCATGCGCTGACTGTCCCCACCTGTCGGATCCAGAGTGGGCGTATGGTCGCCGACTCTCAGATCCTACGTGCTTTAGCACGTACGAGGGTTTCAAGGAAGAGCTCAGACAAGTGTTTTAGCCCCCGCAAAACGAGTTCCGGTCGAGGGCGGAGTTTCTCGACCTGCAGCAAGGCAAGCATGACGTCCATGCATGTCGCTCATTGGCTAAAAGATGCTGCTCTCAACCAATAGGAATCCTAAGTCTCTATGGACCACCCGTCGTGGTGGTCGTAAATGTATGTAGCCTTTGGTGTGTCTACACCAAGGTCGAGAAAGTCTTTCGAACCTCTAACAGACGTCGTGTCTGTTAGAGTTACAAGTGACTGTAGCCGCTTGTGCGTGTAACCCTGTTACAGGAGCCCCTGAACCAATGGACCTCTCGAGTGCTGCAACTGCTGGACCCCAGCAGTCGCAAGGAAACAATGTGCGATGCTACCGTTGCGGTAGAGTCGGTCACTTTGCTCGGGAGTGCACGGCCCCCGTGCACCAGCAGGGTGCCTATCGCGGCGGTGCCGGGCACCGTCGCAACCAAACGAAAAACGCTGGACGCCAGTAGGCGCGGGGCGCCCTACTGGTAATGCAGTTCCGCGTGTCGACCTTGGACACGCGACACTGAGGACTGCAGCCCCCAGTGAGATTCATTCTCACTGCAAGAACCAAGATGACAAGCCTGACCTTGTCATCCTGAACGTGAACTCGATGAGAGCAATCGGCTCTCTCCGTGCTTTGGTAGATTCTGGCGCGTCGAAGAACTTTGTTCGACTGCGAAGTCTATCAAGGCTTGACTTCGAGGATTTAAAGATACCTCGAAGTATGTTGGAAGTACGACTGGCAACGGGTGCCGTCGTGAAGACCGAGAAGCGCATGGTACGCGTGCGCTTCACGTATCAAGATCAAGAATTTGTCGAGACCTTTATCGTCCTGGATCTGGACGATAAGTTTTACATTGTATTGGGCATGCCGTGGCTTGCACGGCATGATCTGGTCATCGATTGGGAGAAGCGTACTCTCGTGCGCTTCGGTCGCGACAGCGGAACAGTAAGCGATGGCCCTGTTGCCGCTACGCACGAACCGACAGGTGCGCGCGACTCCCCACTCGAGACAGCGCCTAATGCCGCTGTCCCGGAGAGCCCTGGGCGCGCGCGAACACGCGGGCAAGAGCAGCTAGCGTCGGCGTTGCCGCCGACAGCTAATGAAGGAAATGTGTTGGCCTCGGAGGTCGACACCCGATTTTCAGCGAATCAGGAAGGGTCTCCGACCTCAAGGGGCGCGGATGACGCAGGCGAGTCGCACGCCTCAGCCGTGGAGGCTGACGCGAATCTGATTGGGTCCGTTTTGGCCAATGATAAGAGCCAAGGTGACGAAACGCCGTCGACTCCGGGAATCGATAGCTTCGACGAATTTGATTCGTCGGCTCGGGGAGCCGACGCACCCTCCGTAATGGAGGGCTCCGCCAATGACAGGCGTCGAGGTAAAGATGGCGTGTCGACTCCGGGAGTCGACGCTGTAAGCGGTGCGGACGGTTGCAAACGTCCCCCACCGGAAAAACTTGCATGCTGTCGTGCAGCCGGGCTGGACGACGAAGCGCCGGGCGACCAAGCCGGGCTTGAAGTCGCTCGCCCGCGGGATGAACCCGCCGGCGGTACGGAAGAAGAACACCCGTCCACGGCTGGGCCTGGACGAGGTCAAGAACCGAGCGAAGCCGGGCTCCGCAAAACAAGAAGACGGCGCATGCGAAGATCGCTGCGCAAGTCTCGGCCTGGGGCCGAGACGCTACAAGAAATGTCTGCCGGGCAGACGGAGGCGGAGAAGCCGGACGTCGAGACGTTGAACGTCTTGACGCGTACCTGTGCCGGATTCCGGCACAGGGAGATGACTCTCGCTAACCCTCCGACGCAAACGTCGGAGTTGACTTCGCTACCAGTCATAAGCTGGAAGCGCTTCGCGCGTGACTTGCACGATGGACGCATCGAGCAAATATGCATTCTCTCGGACGCCGAGAGAACGAAGAGTGAGAATGAAGAACTGAGGCAGTTCTTTATGGAGAGCACCACTGAGAGCGAGGACACTCTCAGTGCGAAGACGAAGAAGGGGCGCTTTGAAGAGCAGAGCTGGGACTCGTCTTCAACGAGTCCCTACTACGAGATCTTACGGGAGTACGCGGACGTGCTTCCGGAAGAGATCCCTGCGGAGCTTCCGCAGGACAAGGGCATCCAGCACGAGATTGATCTCGTGCCGGGGACGAAGTACTGTGTCACGCGGCAGTGGCCACTGCCGCGAGAGCAGGTCAAGGCGATCGACGACTTCTTTGAGAGTCGTCGCAAAGCTGGACAAGTGCGGGAATCGAAGTCCCCGCACAGTGCTCCGACGTTCTGTGTCAAGAAGCCGCAGGGCGGCTGGCGCATCGTTCATGCGTACAACAAGCTGAACGATGCGACGATACCGGCGCAGACACCGATAACGCGAAAAGATGTCATCATCGATTCGATGGCCATGAGCACTATCTACAGTGCTCTTGATCTGCGCGATGGGTTCTATCAGATCCTCATGCGTGAGAGCGATATCCCTCTCACGGCTGTGAGCACGCCGAGCGGCATGCTCTGGGAGTGGCTAGTGATGCCACAGGGTCTGAAGAACGCCCCTGCGACCTTCAACAGGTGCGTGACGCACTTGTTGCGCTCGGTGCGCGACTTCGCACCGAGCTACTTCGACGATGTGTTCGTCCACAGCCGGGCTGCGGACGGGATGAGCGATGTTGAGATGCACAAGGTGCATCTCCGGAAGCTGCTTGCGCTCATGCGCAAGCACAAGCTCTATGCGAACCTGAAGAAGTGCATCTTCGGGGCGAGCGAGATACCCGTGCTCGGGTGTCTCGTTGGGAAGAACGGTGTCCGCCCTGACCCTGAGAAGGTCAGAGTGATCAATGAGTGACCGACACCGTCGAACGTCAAGGAACTGCAGCAGTTCCTTGACTTGGCCACGTACTTGTGCAAATACGTGAAGGGCTACGCGGGCATGATACGCCCGCTGTCACAGCTCCTGAAGAAGGACGCCGAGTGGGTTTGGACTGCTGAGTGTCGGCAGGCCTTCGATGCAGTCAAGCGGGGCTTGACTGAGGCGCCGATCTTGGCGGTGGCCGACCAAGATCGCCCATTCCACGTTGTGTGTGACGCATCCGACTTCGCAATCGGATGGTCGTTGATGCAGCACGATCACGAGGGTCGTGATCGTGTCGTCTACTACCAATCGCGTCAGCTGAAGCCAGCTGAGCGCAACTACCCGGTACATGACAAGGAGCTCCTTGCCATGAAGTACGTACTCGCGAAGTTCCGAATGTATCTACTCGGAAGCAAACCGTTCGTGGTCTATACGGACCACGCGTCGTTGCGGACGGCTGTGAAGTCGCCGCACATCTCGCAACGGATGGCGAGATGGCTCTCATTCTTCGCAGAGTATAACTTCCGGGTTGAGTACAAACCCGGAAGACTCAATGTGATGGCCGACGCGCTTTCGCGTCGACCTGACTACGCCACGACTGATGCCGACGTCAATGCCATTGACGCTATGCGGTCGAGCACCCCGACGTCGTCACTGTTGGACGACGTGAAGGTCGCGTACGCGCACGACGCGGACGCGAAGCTCTTGCTGGCCTACGGCTCAGCGCCTTCTGTCAAAGCTCGTCAGAAGCTGCCGAAGCATCTTCGTGCTCGTGCACACCGTTACCGGGTGCACGACGGGTTATTACTCTACAGTGCAGTCGTGCCCAATGACCATGACCTGCGACTCAGGATCATGTACGAGTATCACGATGCACCGACTGCGGGGCATCCGGGCCGTGAGAAGACATACCTTCTTCTCACGCGGGACTTCTACTGGGCCCACCAGTACAAATGGGTGCGCAAGTACGTCCGTGCTTGCGAGGTTTGTCAACGTGTGAAGCCTGCGCCTTTCGCGCAGGCTCCCTTGCAGTCACTGCCGACTCCGTCGGAGTGTTGGCAGTCCATGTCTTAGGACTTCGTGTTCGGTCTTCCCCCGGACAGCCAGGGGAACACGGGCGTTGTGGTCTTTGTTGACCGCTTCAGCAAGATGGTACATCTTGCTGCGGTACCCGCTGAGGTGACTTTGAAACAGACGGCACGTCTGTTCGTTGACATGGTGTTCAAACACCACGGCATGCCGATCGACATTGTGTCGGATCGAGACCCGCGCTTCACTGCACACCTTTGGCAAGATGTGTTTACACTTCTTGGGAGTCAACTTTCGATGTCGACTGCGGACCATCCGCAGACGGACGAGCAGACCGAGAGCGTGAACCGCGTGCTCGTAGACGTGCTTGAGAGCTACGCTCACTCGTTCCAACACTGGAGCGAGTGCCTACCGATGGCGGAATTCGCCATCAACAACTCGGTGCATGCCTCGACCGGGCATACACCGTTCTACGTGAATGCCATCAGGCACCCACGCCTCCCGAGTCTACTCGGGATGGTGGCTCCTTCCTTAAGTGGGGGGGATCTACGACTGCGACGCAACAGCCGCAACGACACGAAGTAAAACCAAGAACCGCGTTTGTGCAGGGCACAGACGCCGACAAGCGCACGAAGAACGTTTCTGTGCGGGGCACAGACACTGACAAGATCAAGAAGAAGAAGAGCGTGTTTGTGCAGGGCACATACACCACGAAGACCAACGCAGAGGCAGGGCCTACTGCTGGAAGCGAGCTGAACGAGTTCAGCTCGGACGCAATCAACTTCGTGCAGCGCAGACAAGCCGTCATCGGTTTGTCCAAGACGCTATTGCAGCTTCTGTCGACCGACAGAAGCTGAACGCAGACAATGTTGGTAGGGGCAACACTAATGAATTCAAGAAGGGTTCATTGGTTTTGTTAGCAACTCAAAACCTGCCTAAACATGCAGTTTCCGACTTCGGGGCGAGCAAGCTCGCTCCGCGCTTCATCGGGCCGTTCACGGTGTTGGCACGGCATGGCAACGCCTACACGCTAGATATTCCATCTAGCATGCGCCTCCATCCTACCTTTTATGTCGGGCGGCTGAAGCCATACCGGCAGCACGAGCCACCTAGCTCGGCTGGCCCGAAGCGGAAGCCCCAGCGGGAGCGAACCTCTGCTCCAGCGCGTGAACGCGCTGGGCCAAGCGTGCGACGCGACCTCCCACGTCGACAGAGATGTCCGACGCGGTCTGCGAACCCTGAGCGACTTGAGCCCTCAGGATCGCCACCTCCTGCTTCAGAGCGGCGAACCCCCGGCTCTGATGCTGTTCCACAGCAGCGACCCGCTCCTCGAGCGTCGGACCAAGGTCAACCCCAGGATGACCATACCCGGGGCGTGTTCCCACCACCGCCGCCTCCGATCCGCGACGCCTGCGGCTCAACACGCTGGCTTGTTGAGCGCATTGTGAACCATAGTATCCCGAAAACGAACCGGCATCCGGTTCGTTTTCGTATTCGTTGGAGAGGGTTTCCGCCCCACCAAGATACATGGGAGCCGCGGGACGTCCTGCTGCAGGACGTTCCGGAAATGGTGAGGGCGTACGAAGCTCACCACGCACTGCCGACGCGAAGGTAGTGCGAGCGCTGTGGTCACCTACAGCGCCCGAAGTCCCACGATCGTCGCGTTCCTCGCGTGCCAAGAACTTGGCACGGAGATCCTTGAGGCTCGCAGGTACACGAATCGTCGTGTACCCGTTTAGGTCGCGGTCGCTCAAGCGCGCCGCACCCGGAAGACACAACGTGCACTGATGGCCTTCGGGCACAGCGCATGGAATACCAGCGTCCACAGAGGATCTGTGGAGCTGCTCCAGCCTCCCGCGCGTCGAGAATGTCTCGAAGCGTTCACGGGCATGCCTAACCCGCTCGCGGTAAGCAGCCGGCTTCTTTTGAAGTTGTCAACAAAAGCGTTCCAACTTTGACAAAGTGCCTGCCACTCAGGCACTTTGCTGCGAGAAGAGGTCTTCTTGCTGGAGAAGTACCGGAGCTCGTGGAAGAGCCCGATGTAATAATCGCGCCTTTGATTCGTTAACGGATCAACGTGCTGCTCCTCCGCAACAGCATCGTCGTGGATACCGCTGCATACGTACAGCAGGATTTCGTTTGGAGGCACAGTGTTGCCAACACGGGCTGCTATCTCTGACGCAGACGGCATCCACGGACCGCGCGCTGCCTGAGCAGCGCGCGGAGAGCTTGAAGTCGCCACATCACATGGAGAGCTTAAAGCACCAGCAGCAGAGAGCGGAGTTTCGTTCTCGCCGCGCGAATGCTTGGAGCTCGAAGCGTCCGAGTCATCTCCTTCACGAGGGCGTCTCGACCCGGCATGCGGGTCGAGACTATCGCTGTCGATAGACTCCTTGCGCTTGCTAGAAGTGGCCTCACCCTCTTCCATCTCCACGTCGCCGTCCTCGAAGTCAACGGCGTCGTTGACTACAGAGGAACCTTCGAGGACAATCTCCGGTTGAGTTATACTTCACGCTGACGAATTACTTCGAAGTATGACTCGCCTGTACGTTTCCGACAGGTTTCAGTCTGTACCCGACACTCAATGTCATTCTACTTCTGTAACAAGGTTACACGCACAAGGTTCGAAAGACTTTCTCGACCTTGGTGTAGACACACCAAAGGCTACATACATTTACGACCACCACGACGGGTGGTCCATAGAGACTTAGGATTCCTATTGGCTGAGAGCAGCATCTTTTAGCCGATGAGCGACATGCATAGCATTGGAATTCTGCCAACCAGCCGTTGGCAGATTCCTATCTTAGAATATTACATTTAGAGGAAGTCAGAAACATAAAACAAAAAGAGCAGTTCTCATTTTAACCCAACAACATTATTTGGATCGTTTATTTAGATTGATCTATACTCGGAGGTTCGAGTATAATTAACTCTAGTTTAAACCAAGCTACGCTTGCTCGTACACATGCGCACACGTGTAAGCTAAAGTAGTGAGCCAAAGTAGGCCCACTACACCTCCCCTTCTCATTACCGGGCGTGGCTGTGGCCTCGGCACATGTGCATGCAGCTTAGCCTGCCGCAGGCTAAACTCCTCCTGCATTGCAAGAGTAATTGCAGCTTCGAGATTACTCGGGTACTCATGGAAGAGATAGGTCTTCACAGGCCCATCTCTCAGCCCCTTCATGAACGTGACGACCTTGGTCGCCTCGTTGATCGGATTGGTCACGATGTTCGAGACCAAGTACCGTGCTCTCTGAGCGTAAGCATGGACATCATGCTTGCCTTGCTGCAGGTCGAGAAACTCCGCCCTCGACCGGAACTCGTTTTGCGGGGGCTAAAACGCTTGTCTGAGCTCTTCCTTGAAACCCTCGTACGTGCTAAAGCACGTAGGATCCGAGAGTCAGGCGTCCATACGCCCAACTTCTAGCACGTCCGCCAAGAGATGACATGGCGACCGCAACCTTCGACAACGGGTCGACGATACGTCGAGCCGCGATGGCAGTGTCGAGTTCGACAAGCCAGCGGAGGAGAGGGTCACCCTCTCTTCCGACATAGTTGCTCACATTGAGCTTTAGCGATTGCGCGCGTGGTGTCGTCCCGGACGGCACCGCGCTAGTAGCAGCAACACCGTGTTGCTCCTTCAGGATGAAACCCAGAGCAACACCGTGTTGCTCTGTCGGCGTTACCGTACGCGGCATCGTAGCTACAGCCGCCTCACCAATGACTGTTGACAATCGTTGGAGGGGCTCCCACTCTGGATCCGACAGGTGGGGACAGTCAGCGCATGCAACGTGAGTTGCAGGCGTAGTGGAGCTTTCCATGGGCACCTCTGTATCCATGGGAAGGTTCTCAGCTCCGCGTTCGTGCGGTGGCGTACGAACTCAGGTAGTCGATCGTTGGACGGACTACAAAGTGCTACCAGGTGTAGTGGGCCTACTTTGGCTCACTACTTTAGCTTACACGTGTGCGCATGTGTACGAGCAAGCGTAGCTTGGTTTAAACTAGAGTTAATTATACTCGAACCTCCGAGTATAGATCAATCTAAATAAACGATCCAAATAATGTTGTTGGGTTAAAATGAGAACTGCTCTTTTTGTTTTATGTTTCTGACTTCCTCTAAATGTAATATTCTAAGATAGGAATCTGCCAACGGCTGGTTGGCAGAATTCCAATGCTATGCATGTCGCTCATCGGCTAAAAGATGCTGCTCTCAGCCAATAGGAATCCTAAGTCTCTATGGACCACCCGTCGTGGTGGTCGTAAATGTATGTAGCCTTTGGTGTGTCTACACCAAGGTCGAGAAAGTCTTTCGAACCTTGTGCGTGTAACCCTGTTACAGAAGTAGAATGACATTGAGTGTCGGGTACAGACTGAAACCTGTCGGAAACGTACAGGCGAGTCATACTTCGAAGTAATTCGTCAGCGTGGATTAATTTCACTGAAATCTGGGCGTAATCCATACGTTAGGCGAAAGCTAGCACTCTTTCTCGTCAGCCCTATGGATATACTCGCGGCCCCCTAGGACTGGGAGGTAGGACAAATTGGCTTTGTTTGCCACACCAAATACCAATTTTGTCCTATTAATAACTCCTAGGATACGTTTGACCCCGCGTCAAACAAAATGATGCTTACGAACCATTTGGAGTTTTCGAGATAATCGCGTTTAAAGTTGACCCATCATTTTTCGTACGTAACCGAACATCACACATTAAAAAGTGAAAATCACTCATATAAAGCGGAAAACACTCCAAGTCACTTGCTTTTAGCACGAGCTTTCCGATAATGTACGGCACAAAAAAATCGGAGAAAAATTGAGGTCACACGCCCCCTATAAAATCCGGGATTTCGGGGGTTCGAAAAAGGAGATATTTTCAGACCAGTGTCACTCCTCGAGTTCACAACATTTTCAAGTGCTCAATAGCTTCAAAGAAGCCCAAGACACAGTTCTTTCGATTTATGCGGTTAAATCGCTATTCGTACTTAGGTTCGTAAGCATTATTTCGTTTGACGCGGTCACGCCAAATTTTGATGGGGATTTTAAATTATCCTTGAAATTTATTTCGACAATTTTTTGTCTGCCAACCACTGTCAGTTAGCCCCAAAATCGGGTTCGTAGAGACCCAAACGGTTAGCCCACGGCATAATTGCTTGGCGGTAGCCGTGATCACGAAGAGGTTTGCTGAAGTGCACCGCTAAGTACGGTTCCGTTTCGTACCTGAATCGTTGGCACTGTTCACCCTGAACCGTCCTGGAACGCTTCCTATTGGCTAATCTTTGGGATGGTTAACTTGGTTGGTTCGACGGTGCAGCAAGCGGTGATCCCACAAGCAGACACGAGAGGACAACAACAAGAGTAGAGTTGAGAAGGACAAGTAGGACAACTTTGGTAACTTTAATCAACTCACTTCGGCATTTGGCACCAGCATCACAGGCGTTCCTCAATAGGTTAACAGCCGCAAGGACGCTCGCCACAAGAACGCTCCGCCCAAGACATGACGACCAAGCGCGCCGAAGTCCTCCTGGGCAGTGGGAACTACTTCCACTGGGAGTACAACATGCGCATGGCGATGGCCCGGAAGGGGCTGGTTGCACATGTGGAGGTCGTCAAGGCGGAGAACGAGATCATGGAAGCGTGGCTCGTGAAAGACGCGAAGGCGTTGGGCATCATCGCGCAGGGTGTGGAGATCCAGCACCAGACGAAGATCCGTTCCGCGACGCGTGCCATGCAGGCGTGAAACACTCTGAGGGAGTACTACAACCGTGCCACGCTACACAACCGTGTCGCCATGACCAGGCGTCTGCACGAGCTCATGATGGACGCTGGAACGTCGATGGTCAAGCATCGGGACGCGTTCGACGAGCTGATCGTTGGGGTGCAGACGATGGGAGAACCGGTCGACGAAGCACGGCAGCTAGTGGTGCTGCTGAGTAGCCTACCGTCTGAGTACGAACTGATCGCGTCCATCCTGGAGAGCCCCAAGGATGTCACGTTGAAAGACGTAAAGGAGAAGCTGTTGAGGGAGTTTAAACGGCTCGAGAAGGATTCCGCTACGGAGAAAGCGTTCCGCACCAACTGGAACGCTGGACGGTTCAAGGGTGGGAACGGTCGCAAGGGGAACGGTCTGAAGAAGAACGGTGCCTTCAAGGGCAAATGCTTTCAGTGAGACCAGGTGGGCCACATGAAGCGGGACTGCCCGGGCAAGATCGGTAGCGCTGGGAACGACACCGTGTTCGCCGTGGGTGAGGAACGACTTGCCGGGTGGCTGATCGATAGCGGGGCGTCATCCCACATGACCCCGCATCGTGATGACCTTATTGAAATGGAGACATGCAGGTGACCATCGCCGACGGAAAGCAGCTGGAGGTCGTCGGGCGAGGAACGGTCAAGCTGACCGGGATGGACGGGAAACGCATCACAATGAAGGACGTGCTGTACATTCCGGGACTCGACAGACGGTTGCTGTCGGTGGGAAGCTTGCGGAACGCGGTCTGAGCGTTGAGTTCCAGCGTTCCTCGTGTGTCATCTGGAGGAACGCCAGCGCGGTCGCGATGGGCAAGAAGATTGGCAAGGCGTATGTGATCGACTGCGAGCAGGAGTCGGCATGGTTCGTGGAATGTGCCGGGGCTGACTGTCAGTGAGAGCTTTGGCACGCTCGCATGGGGCACCCAGGCGAGAACGGTATGGCCAAGACTCAGCGTGCTACGAACGGTTTGCCAACCGTGGGGCGTTGCGTCAAGACTTTGTGCGGAGGATGCATGAAGGGGAAGCAGACTGTGGCATCGTTCCCGGCGCGGTCGACGACAAAGACATCGCGTGTGTTGGAGCTAGTCCACACGGATGTGATGGGACCGATGAGAACGGTCTCCAAGGGTGGGGCGAAGTACGTGCTGACGTTCGTGGACGACTACTCGAGGTATGTCGTGGCGCACTTCATGAAGAAGAAGAGCGAAGTGGCCGACAAGCTGAAGGAGTTCAAGGCGTTCTACGAGAACCAATAGGGAGAACGCTTGAAGTGCCTGCGCTCGGACAATGGAACGGAGTTCGTGAACAAGACGGTCACGGATCTCTGTCGCCGGAACGGTATCATGCATCAGCGAACGGTGCCCTACAGCCCGCAGCAGAACGGAGTTGCGGACGATCATGGAGAAGGCACGCAGCATGTTACACTACAAGAGCGTGTAGACGGAATGGTGGGCGGAGGCAGTGAGCACCCTGACCAACCGTTCCACAGGAATGGCGTTACAGTAACCATATGACGACAACACGACAGAAATTAAAGCAACCACAAGGCCTAAAGCAACCCTAAAACAGCTGGCACCCGGTAATTAATTTTAAATGACGCGTAAATGACAGGGACACGTCGCCTTCGTCATGAGTGTTGCCAAGATATCTCTAAATTTAGAGATATCGTGGTGACGCCCAACCGATGTATTTTACACTTAACTACGTGCGATACACACGGTTATGTGTCACACGTTTCCAAGACTTGGCGATTTTTGAAGAGACCCTGTATTACTGCAATGATTGACAGGAACATTCTGTCACCAGCACTAACACGCACAAATGGCGTGAAAATAGCTAGGGAGAGAATCTGGCTAAACCATTGAATGTAGGGTGTTGTCAACTTCCTCAAACGTTACCAAGAGCAGCTATGAAACTGCCATAGAGGTCAGTAAAGACACGATGGGCTATTAGAACATGGCGGAAACAGCTTAACGGAAACCAAGCACGGCTATATATTCGATTTGACGTCCTACTTAAGCTGCACGAGTAGTTGCTGATGAATGTTCTTCGCCTTATCCGCTGGGGCACGCGATTTACGGCCTTGGCGCGATTTGCACATGGTTGTGTGTTAAAAAGCTGTATGCGTGTGCCACCACCACGACTCCACAGCTGAAGTAGTCATGTTGCTGTGGACCATCGATCCACTTAAAAGGTTTCATCAATAGGCGGGTGCGAGGGACCGAAGCTTGGTGCCACCTCTGTACGAATCCACGGAGACCTTCTTCCACTAACTCATTATTGGCATCTGTAATATCATTCCACTTTGCCTCCATGTCCTCGTGGTAAGCGACGTCAATCATAGGTTCATACATATATCCACGCACGCTCAACTTGTCCGTAGCCTTGACGTAGTGAACCTGGGCAATTATAACGCCCCAATGGTTTCCGTGCAAGTGGACTGGTAGTAGGATGATCTTGATAGGGCAAATTGGTGTTGTTGGCGCCCTTGGAAATCCGACGGCTGTTGTCAATGACGAAAGCGCGTAGTACGGCCCCACAACTCCACTCAGCATTTCCATGCAGAAATCTATTGGGGCATCATTCAGCCAACCTTCACAGACTTCACCCACGAGATTATCGAAACTTACCCAACCCTTACCAGACGTCGTGACGAATTCGGAGGCTAGTGAACTCGATGAAAACTTAGAGATAACCTCGTTCGCGAGTATCTGGTGCCGCGCGCACACGTCACCCACGGATAATTCAGCCGTTCCTGTTTCGGGTCCAAAAAGATCCACATCCACCTTAACATTTCTCCAATCTTGCTCTAGCCACTTGATGTCGTAAATCCATAATCGTGCCTTGTTCTTCATCGAATGGAACGCTCTTAATGCACCCACATACGCGCTTAAACCAATGGAGTGTTAGAGCAACCATACTAAAGCAACCTTACCCGCTGAACTTCAATGTTGTGGTATTGACGGAAGCGACAAGATCAAAAACAATACCTTGGTTCTTAACTCTGGCATCCAGAGGATCGGGCTGCTTTTGCACAATCCTTGTGGTCTTGATTGCATCTTCGAGCGCGTGTGTGAGGTTAACCGGAAGAACGAAGGCGTGCATATAGGTAACTGGACGCATCGCTTCCCATTAGCATTCTATGGTAAGCGCCGTGATGTCCTGTTCCTTGAGCTGCATAGGATACTTTTCCATTAGTGCGGCCACATCCTTGACGCTGGAAGTATGACGTGCCCACTGGTCAAAGTCGTCAAGTCTCACGTCTTCTTTCTTTAATCGGCTCTGCAAAATCTCTTTCAGCTTTGTTGGTGGGCTCTGTGTCACATGTGAATCAGCCGGATCTCCAGCAACGGGTCCCTCCATTTTCTCACCCAAGGATTCTCCATCACTGCCAATGGTGGCTGGCTGCATACGTCGAATCGGAGCGCGTTTTTCTCCGTATGATTTCCATTTTCAAAGTAGTTTCCAGGGAACTTAGTTCTTGGTAGTAATTTGCGCTCGGTAGGTTGGATAACCCCTGAAGCAGAGGCTCTAACCGCGTCTTCGCATGCGAGTACTTCTCGTCAGAAGATAGCTCATCCGGCACCGGGGAATCGGGCGAAGGAGGCACCTTTGGACTACAATCTGGATCCAGCATGGCATCATCCTGACGATATAGCAACCTTATCTCTGTCGCACGCAGAGTTAGCTTTGGCTTGTCATGCAAAGGCTTCGTAGGCGTAGTTGCGAGCGCAGCGATTGTAGCATGCGAGTGTGTATGATTCTGTAAGTGGCACAAGCATGTTAGAACGAAATCATTCATTGTCAATGTGAGTTCATCTTACCTGCTTCCTCACCACGATCCCATACTGGTTAGCCGCAATGGGCACAACAATAGCCGTCAGCCGGGCGTTGCATTTGCAGAATGCTGACTTCCGACTGCGATGTCCTTTTGATCTAGACGGCTGAGTGACTCCGAGGGAACAACGGTAGATCTTGTGGGTAAACTCGAACTGCGTAGACATTTGGTCCATGTGTGTACTACAGAATAGCAGGCGTTTGCTCCAGAGACATGCGTCGCTCGCTGGACAGACTTCGAGAAAAGCTTCACGGAATACAAGCGAATGCATAACTTGAGATTTCGAGTGCGATCGTCTGAAACTACACAGCAATACAACCAGTACGGCAAAGTACCTTTAGGTTCCACTTACTTTTATTGACGACATATGTGTGTGTTGGAGCGACATTCTCGATCAGCTCTTCTTCATTAACCTTTGGCGTATCCGGATACTGGCTACGCCGTTTACGCGGCATATATTCGCCCGAACTTGGACGCTTAGAGAGTCTGCTGCCGCTACCAAGGTCACACGGGAGTGGTTGGCCGTGCCCAGAGCTTTTCGTGCCTTGACGAGAAGATGGAGAGGGAGATGGAGAGGTATGTTCCACCACATGAGGAGAATGACGCTTCAGCGTCTCGTTCATCCGACGCTTAGCAGGCACTATCGTCAAAAATAAAGCAACCATACATGGTATTAAAGCGACCTTAAATGATAAAGCAACCATAATGAACCTAGTTTAACAATACTGTACCTTGTTTTGGTTTTGGTGCTTCCTGCTGTCTTCTGTTCTTGGAATTCTTGCGCTGCTTGTGCACTGCAAACACATATCAATCGTCCGTTGTCAGGGTCACGAGCAACACTCCGAATGACCTTACAGGATTCACATTTTCGCCGATGAATTGGAGCATCATGACGAATCGCCATGGTCGACTTCATTTTGTCGAGCACAGAACCTACACAGATAAGCAAAGGTTCAGAAGTGTCAATGATGCATATTAAAGCAACCACATAATGCGAATATGCCTTTCGCCGATACCTGGGGTTATCTTTCGTCCTAGTTCACATGTGTGGTTCTGCTTCTTCCCCTTGCGCGACTTTCCCGCTAAAACACGCGCATCGCACAATATCCAGCATTAAGTACTTTAAGTGTCGGCGAATGTACACTTCATGGCCTCACCAGCTTTTGATCGAGAGCCAGATTCATCGAAGGAGAGCGCCGTTTCTTCATCATCATCCTCTTCGCCGTCCCCGACCACGAAGTCTTCGTCTTTTTCGTCGTCCTTTTCCATTCCGAGGGCAGAATACACGTAGTTGATGCCGTCGTTTAGCTCCCGCATAGACCTCCCTTTAATGTACATACACACGCATTATAAGACACTCCAAACCTCCTGCCGTTAGCTCGTGAGTAAAAATTGCTGCGTACCGTGCATAGTGGCCCTCCGGGCAGGGGCCATTAGTTCCTCTTCGCCGCGTGCTGCCTCAGTTCCGTTCCTGATGCGCGAGAATCCGTGACCCATGCGGCCTCCGTCCAATTGCGCTCTTTTGGAAATGAGCGGCTCAAGGCGACCGAACTTAGTTATATCGTACTTAAATGAAAACGAACTTAAAACTACGAACTTAAATGATTTACGCACCTAAGGACGACCTTGAAATTTTGACATTTAAATTACGCTCGTAATTTTTGAAATCCCTAAAAGGAACCATACATGTCTCAGAATGGCTAAAAGCAACCATACTTATGGTTGCTCTAACCACTCCCGTTCCACGAACACGGAACGCTCGGATGTGACGCCGTACGTGGTCAGCTTCAACGTGAAGCCACGGATGGATCACCTGCGCGTGTTCGGCTCACCGGGGTACGCTTACATTGACGATGCGAAGAGGACGAAGCTCGAGCCCAAGAGCTTTAGGTGCATGTTCCTCGGGTATGCGGAGAACGCTAAGGGGTACCGTGTATACGACATGGATGCGTCCAAGGTCAAGGTGTCACGGTCGGTCAAGCTGGACGAGCGCGAGGTGGGCGGAATCTATGATACGCACTCGCCGCAGCATGGAGCAGTCATCCATGTGACCAAGGACGGATATGTGCCAACCGTTCCTATCGAGGTGGAACGCCAACCGGTCGAGGACGAACCCATGGAAGCTGTTGAGGAACCCGTTCCAGGCGTCGAGATGGATGAGGCTGAGCCAGAGCAGGAGGTACTGCGGCTGCCGGCACCGGAACGCCCAACTGTCATTGAATTGGAGTTGACTGCGTACCGACCTCCACCTCAAGCGTTCCAGGACAACCACCTGGTGTTCCACCCCGAGCCGGAACGGACAAGAAGATCCCGCGAAACGGTGTTTCTCTTGGGGAACGGTGACGATGAAGATGGCGAGGAACGCAAGTCGGAAGGGAGTGATGGGCCGCCGTCCCCGAAGCGACCCAGGATCGACGAGGATGGTCTCATTGCGGAGGCTGTACAGGCGTACGTGGCCAGGATCGACGATGGAACGGATGTTCCGGCAACGTATGCGCAGGCCATTGTTAGCGAAGACGCAGATGCCTGGCGGGATGCAATGGACACGGAATTTCTCTCGCACGAACGGAACGGAGCGTGGACGCTGGTACGACGTGGAACGTAAACGCGTATGATTGGTAGTCGGTGGGTGTTTGCCAAGAAGCGTGACGAGGACGGTCGCGTGATCCGGTACAAGGCACGGTTGGTTGCGAAGGGTTTAAAGCAGAAGTACGTTGTCTACTTTTTTGAGACGTACTCCCCGGTCGCGAACATGAATTCGATCCGGGTCGTGCTGGCAGTGTGCGTGGCAGACGCATACGTGATGGAGCAGTTGGACGCGGACACAGCGTTCCTGAACAGTAAGCTGACAGACCGTGTGTACATTTGGTATTGAGAACGCTGCGAACTACGTGTGCCAGCTGATCAAGGCTATCTAAGGCCTGAAGCAGGCGGCCAGTGCGTGGAACAAGACCATCCACGGTGTGTTCTTGTGGAACGGTTTCAAGAGCTGCGGGGCGGATCAGTGTGCCTACGTCAAGCGTTACAGGAATGGTTTCATCTACGTGTGCATCTACGTCGACGACATGATCATCGCTGCGAAAACGAGCGGTGAGGTACGTGAAGTGAAGAACGCGCTGAAGAACGCGTTCAAGATGAAGGAGCTCGGTACGGCGAAGTTCATCTTGGGTATGGAGATGATCACGACAAGAACGCTGGAACGCTCATGATCAAGCAGACGAGGTAAATCGACGACAGTTCGGCCAGCAGAACGCAAAGCCTGTGGACAACCCATGCACGTCGGGTCTGAAGCTGACCAAGATCCAGTCACCCGGAACGGTTGAGAAGCGTGCTGAAATGAAGTCACGACCGTACCGTTCTCTGATCGGATGTCTGCTGTACATCACGACATGCACCAGACCGGACATCGCGTACGTGGTGACCCAGTTGTCGCGATTTCTGGAGAACCCCGGTCTGCAGCATTGGCGAGCTGCCATTCGCGTACTACGCTACTTGAAGACGACCCGGGAGTACGGTATCGTGTATCAAGGTGACGACAACATTATCACGGTTGAAGCTTTCACGGACGCCGATTGGGGAAGCAACATTGACGACAGGCGTTCCGTGTCGGAAGTCATGGTGATGATCGGGAACGCTCCCGTTGTGTTCAAGTCTAAGTTCCAGAGAACGGTTGCGCTCCGCTCTGCGGAAGCTAAGTACATGGCACTGAGCCTGTGTGTGCAGGAGGTACTCTGGACGCGTGCGATGCTGAAGGACATGGGCAAGGAACAAGAGGACGCGACGCAATTGTGGGAAGACAACCAAGGAGCGATCGCGCTGGCCCAGAACGCTGGGTACCACGCCAGGACGAAGCACGTGGACATTCGACACCACTTTATCCGCGAGAACGTGGAACGCGGAACGGTCAAGGTGGACTACGTCGAGACGAAGCAACAACTGGCGGATATGCTGACGAAGGCGCTCGGGTCGAAGACGCTCAAGCACTTGCGGAACGCCAGTGGGATCGAGGAGAAGGTCACCGTACCGTAGCGGTGAGTGGGAGTGTTGAAGTGCACCGCTAAGTACGGTTCCGTTTCGTACCTGAACCGTTGGCACGGTTCACCCTGAACCGTCCTGGAACGCTTCCTATTGGCTAATCTTTGGGATGGTCAACTTGGTTGGTCGACGGTGCAGCAAGCGGTGATTGCACAAGCAGACACGAGAGGACAACAACAAGGACAAGAGGGGAGTAGAGTTGAGAAGGACAAGTAGGACAACTTTGGTAACTTTAATCAACTCACTTCGGCATTTGGCACCAGCATCACAGGCGTTCCTCAATAAGGTTTGTCGACATCTCCCAACTTCTTTTTATTTTTCATTTTCGGGGTCGTTTTGACCAAATGAGCAATCAAAACAACCAGGCCAAAAAATATGTTAAACGTCTGACTAGTAGGTAATACCTTAGTCAAGCGCCATGCCTAGAAAAAAGTGCCTTTCTCTGGTCTCTTCCAAGGTGGCGAGGCCGGTCGTGGCATTTTTCCTAGGTCACAAGTAAGATTTATGTGGAATTACTTGGACGTCAATGAAGTGTACTCACAAGTAAGTTGCACCCGCCGAAAAGTTCTTCTTTTCTACGCGAATAATGATATCCTTATACGAATACATGTACTCTGGCAATACCGTAATGCGTATACGCGGACTATGAATTCGACAACCGATACCAATTCCACTAAGTTTATACGCGAATGATAGAGCGCAAACATACAACCGCGTTTGCAAACAGCACTTACAGTGAGTTAGTGTATTGTGAAATTCACGAACATGTTTGCGAAGTACACTAGGCACTTGCCATACTTACCGATATCTGTTGCTCTCGCGGTGGGCTCTGCATGAGTCTCGCTTACCGTGTGTGTACACTGACGGCTACAGCTGTATCATATTGCTCGATTCCTCTATAGGCATGGCGCTTGCCTAAGGTATTACCTATTAGTCGAGCGTGTATATACGTACTTTTTCGGCATGTTTTTTTTTATTGAGCATTTGGTCAGACAACCCTGAAAAGGAGTGGTTGTCAGAGTTGGATGCAAGCAACGATAACGAGCTACAACTCAAATAATCATAAGAACTTTTACCAGGGAATTTTCTCCAAAAACCAATCATAAAAAGAAATTTGAGAGATATCGACGAGCCTCTCCGTGGGGTTAACCACCAATCGGGAGTAACTACGAACTCGATTTGGGGCTAATTGACAGTAGTTAGCAAACGACTGGATAAGGCCACCTTGGTCGTCCAACACGGGAGCTGAAGTACTGGTATTTACCGAGTATAGCAACTCCATGATGCAGGGCATCGGTGGGTGATAATGTCGGTCGCTTGGTCTAATACAAAATGAAAAGTGAAAAAACGTGGAGTGGACTCTGAAATCATACGAGACGGTTTCAAACGAAATGATGCTTAGACACCATTTAGAGTTTTCGAGATAATCGCGTTCAAAGTTGACCAATTATTTGAGGAAATAATCGGACACCAAAATTTCGAAAGTGAAAAGCACACGTAAAAAGCGTAAAAACACTCTTATTCGATTGATTTTAGCTTTCCGATAATATACGATACGTTAAAGTTGAAAAAATATTGTGGTCACACGCCCCAAATAAAATCGGGAATTTAGGGGGTCCGAAAATGGAGATAATTTTTCTAGACCGATGTCACTCCACGAGTTCTTAACCTTTTGGAGCGTTCAATAGCTTAATCGAAGCACAAGACACGCCGCTTTCGATTGATGTGGTTAAAACGCGATTCGTACTTATGTTCGTAAGCATCTTTTCGTTTTTGAAACCGTCTCAAGGAGTATTACCTTCTTGATCAAACGACCCAACACGATGGATGCTTGGTGCCTAAGATCATGCTGCTAACGTGTTTTTCAATCATTATATTCTGACCCGTAAATCCAAAATTCGACTCAGACTGCTCTATTGTTCTCTGAAATTTATTTTAGAGTTAAGGGGCGATTGGAATCCTTGGTCTGATTAATCCCGTAGACCAGCTTGATTCATCGACGTCTAGTAGTATAGGAAGGGTTTTATACAAGTTGTAAGTCAAACTGCAGTACAGTACAGTGGAAGAAGACACGTACCCCGTCTAGGATGATACTTTAGGTGAATGTTACCTTGGAGGAAGGTTGTGTGGAACACCCCAAATAGCTACATTCGAGCGACCTCAGCAGAAATATTGCGTAAACCGATCAGAATGTATTGTCCTAGATCGAGGAAGGCCGGTCCACAAATCAGGGCAAAAAACAGAGGCAGTAGCATGGACGACCTCGATTTACTTAGAGCGACCTCGAATTGTGCTTTTGAAATCGCAAAAGGGATCGATCTGCCGTAAAAACCTCGTTCTGCTCAAATCTTCCACGAGATCGACCTCGAGCCCTGATTTGGATTGGCGAAGGTCGAGTTATTAGCCGGACTAAATAGATCGATCTCTCCCTTTCTTTGACCTCGATTTATTAAATCGACCTCGATTTATTAAATCGACCTCGATTTATTATAACTCAAGGAGAGCTCCAAGTCAAAACAACAAAACGTTTGCAAAGCACAATAGCGATAGAAAAATATATTACAGGGGGTGGGTGCATGGTCTTACAATCACTTTTAGCCGAAGATGTCCAACCTCGTGCAGGCAAAACCGAACGTAGAACGCTACCTGCGGTTTAGGATCCGTGTGCGTAGCACGCGGGCGTAAACCCAGGCAAACGCTGGAGTAGAATGCTATCACCGACATTAATTTTGAAAGCTTTTTTTGCATTTTGGAGTAGTTACTTTTTGCGATTCGGTTAGTCACAAGTAGCTAGTCGAGAATGAAAAGGTAATAGGCAACCCGGAGCGATGCTCCGGGAGGGTACACATGTCGACGAATAGTTTCATGGACGATGATAATGGATAATAATTGAGTAAATCCTAAAGTTGTTTTGTTTTTAATCCTTAAAAGCACTACCAGCCCAACTCTCTAGTTGATTCTAACATGGGCATCTACTGCGCCTGGTTCGCAGCTGCAGCATCTGCCCGAGAATGCGTAACTGAACAAATAGTTGCGCACATCGAAGTGTATCGATACGGAAATGATGTTTCAGCCAAACATTTGTGAGGCTGGTAACCAGCAAGCCCCGCTCTTCTTTATCGTGGTGGGTTCTCAGGAACCGAAAGTCGCCAGTTGAGGTTGCCTGATCTGATGGGGCCACCGGTGACATAACACCCTGGTCAGCGTCCAATGGCTGCGTTGGCGCCAGCAACGAGAGAGCTATTTCATTCATTTTGCAGGTAAGGTATAAACTGTGCTCATTTTTGTACTATGTTGTGTGCTAACGATCAGACGAGAGAGCTACAGTAGCGGAACGAAGGAGTGACGCATGGTGCGCTGATCTTGACCTTTTAACTTGAGGATGTTAGTTAAGTGACAATAATGATCCTCAGTTTAAAAACAAAACAAACAAACAAACTTTTAACTTGAGGGCTTGTGTGTGTGTGTGTGGGGGGGGGGGAATTGTGCTGATTGGTTTGGCGACAGAAACGATTAGTATCAACCTTTGGTAAATAATGTGCATAAATCTTAGCATTTATCGACGGGTACCCAATTCCGGCAAATATTAGCTTATACATTACAATTAAGAAAGAGAGACCCGGTTTGGTACCCGGTTTTGGAAAGTTACAAGTTTTTGCCGGGGCCAAGCACAGGTCTTCGACCTGTGAACTAGTCGAAACATTATTGTCGAAGGTGGCTAGTTTAAAATGTGCACCCCTCCACAACTCGAGCCTAAGGCACAAAGATGACGTTCAAGTCGAGGCGACTGGTTGCACGACAACACACATCCCAGTACTGAAGCGTCGGAAGCGCTTCTGACTACCGTAGTGACTCTGAATGGTCACTAGCACAAGATATGAAAGTGGACCCATTGCTGTACATCAAGTAAGCCCCAGTGCACTAAAGTAGATGTACTGAGCGCAATCGTCATTCGCAAGCAAACCAACTCATAGCGACGAGTAAAGTAAGAACCAAGCGCTGCGTTCCGGCAAAATCACATTGTGGGTAAATTGCTCCCTCTGGAGTCGTCTGCGGGTATGTACAGCTACCCGAATCTTCCGCGTGTCTCCATCTAGCACGGCTGGGCAAGAGGTTTAAAGCCCGGGAACTTATCGCCCGCCTTTTGCCCATTGCAAGCATTGTTAAAAGCGCCTTGGCGGGCATCGGGAACGTTGCAGCACTTCTGGTTGCCCCTCTTGTTCGGGTCGATCGAGCCGCCCGACGCGGCGCATGCCTTGATGGTGAAGTCGGCGGTCAAGAAGCCCGTGCTCTCGTATCTGTTGTTGCTTGCTCCAGCACACTGTCGGAGCGCACCGTCACTGATGGTAGAGATCAGTAAAGACGGCATGTGAGCCCAGGTGTCGGTCGAGCAGGGCATGCACTTACGTGGGCATCAGCAGAGCGGCGAGGGCAACAATGACGATCTGAAGCTTCATTTCGGGAGGGGCGTGTGGAGCTCGCGAGTTGAGTTGAGGTGGATGAAGTAGTTTTCGAAATGAGCCCGCGCGAGGACATACAGGCAAACACTGCTATCTAGCCCTGGCTGGAAGGCGACGAAGGGCAAGCGTTCACTCGGCGTCTGGATTCTCACTTCGTGATTTCATCACTGGTACCCACATCGACAAGCTACAACCAACCCCACCGCTACACTACCGCACCTTCACCAATGCTGCGCTGGTTCAGCGGTCGTGAAGACGCTTCCGACGAGGACGGCGACTATGAACCATCAACTCCACCCGGATCGCCACCGACACAAGTTGGAGAGAATCCAGGGAGAACGATCGTCCCGCAACCGTCAGTAGAAGGTCCACCCGCTCAACGACGGCGCTTGCTGCCTTCGATGCAATCGGCCGTACCAAGTCGCGCTTGGGCGATCGGACACGATCTACGAGCGCCGTTCGCCAGCCATTCGTCGCCAACGATCCATGAACATTTTGGTGTCTTGGGCGGCGGGCCAAATCCAACGCCAGAAGCGTCAAACCGAGTGCATTCGGTTCTGCCGGCACCGGTGCCGCCGTTACCAGTGAATCCAGCTACCTTAGCTCCAACAACACGCATGGCGGTGTTTCCGGCATCAACCGATTGCCACAGGCCTTGGCATGGCGAAACGACAGACCCAACAGGGATATCCCCGCCCCAACCGAACAGGGTGCCCCAATATCCCGTTCCAATGCTTCCGACGTCCCAGCCTCTCCTCGCATCTAGTGTCCCTGCCAAAGTTGCATTTGCTGTGAGTAATTACCAACCAAAAGCTGGGTTTGAGCTCGTTGCTCAAGGTCCCACAGAGCGGTCGTTCATGTACAAGTGGGGGGGGGGGGGGTACGTGTTCGACACGTAAGTGACCTGACTGTGTGCGGCTGGATCTGTCTCGCAAGCGAGCACTGCCGTTACAACGAAAGTGTTCATGTGTTGTACGGTGGGAAGACATCGCGCGCAACGAAGCACCTAAAAGAAGTCCACCATGTTACTTCATCCAAGTCTGCGCTGGAGGATTCACGCAAGCGAACCAGGGACGAGATCGTAGCTCGTATCCGAGCGGTTGCCCAAAACCAAGAAAGCTATGAGCGTATCAACCTGCTTCTTCACACACTGCTCGTGATACACAACAACCTTCCGTTTATCATGGGTGAGTGGGAGGAATCGAGGATTTTGCGAGCCATCGTCACCAAAGACAGCTCTCAAGCCGTGGTGAATCGCAGAACAATTACCCACGCTGTGATCGAGCTCTACGTATCAGCTAAGCGCGAATTGATTCGCTTCATTATCGACAACCGCATCCCAGGTGTGAAGTGTTTAGTGATGGTCGCTGACTTTTGGAAGGCAAAGAGCTCGGGCACGAAGTTTCTTGGACTTCGACTGTACTTTGTGACTGCAGACTTCAAGCTCGTCTCCGTCTTGCTAGGAACGCGACACTTTCAACCTCTCTGCGGTGAGCGTGATGGTGGAATTCGCGGACCTTTTAAGCGGTGGATCATTCAAATTCTCGCGGATTTCGGACTTACTGTTGCAGACTTCTTCGGAGCGACTACGGACGGTGGTCCAGACGTTCAGCACATGATGACATCGAACCTGATGCTCTCATGGGAGTGGTGCATGCCTCACCTAACCAACGCGGCAACTAAAGCAGCGTTTGGGATGACGAGCAATGTAGGAAAGTCCAAGAACCTTGAGATGCTTCAGCTGCTGAAGAAGGTGACGCGAACTGTCTACCAAGTCCGCACAGTGGAGGTCATGGGCGACTTGTACGAGCAGCTTGTCCGCTTCCTTGGTGTCGGAAAGGAGAAGAAGCTGATTGACTATAAGCCGCATCGCTTCATGACCCTTACGCACGTCTTTGAGCGCATTGTGAAGCATTGGAACGTACTTTGCCTGTGGTATGAAGAACGTGCACGCAAGGCGGATAGAGACAAATCGGCACATCCGTCTCCGTTTCCTTTGGCAGGAAACAAGTTCCTTATGGAGCACCTACTCTCACTGATGCTGCCGATTTCAGCGCTCAATGTGAAAAGTCAGGCAGAAAAACCGAATCAAGTCGACGTTCTCGTCTCTGCGTACAAGGTTATCGTCACGACACTTGGCCCCGAGGCATCACTACGCAAGTGTGATGCGACGCGAGAGAACCCGACTTCGTATCACCACAGTACCCTCATGTCGCTTGTGGTCAAGACCCGAGAGTTGCTGAGTGACGCTTTCCACTCTCGCTTTTTTTTCGCGCTACACTGACCGCGAAGTGATGCGAACGTGCTCGTACGTGTGGGAGATGCAAATGCTGCTTCATCCGAATCTCAAACAACCCAACGGCGTGTTGATGGATATGGTGAAAACCTGCGGTAAGCTGCGCCGGCTGGATGACGATGTCATTCGGCGCAACCAGTCAGTCGTGAAATCTACTGTGAAGCAGAAGCTGAGGTCTATCATGCGAGATCTAGCGCCACCTTGCACCGAGCAGATCAACGTCTCGCCGCAGCAGATACCAGGATATGTCTCCGATGCCTTCTCGGACGATCTATCGGAGCTCTTCAATATCCGTACCATTGCCGCAGAGCCAGCTACTCCACAGCTACTTCACGAAGAGGTCATGGATGAAGAACTGGAGCGCTGGTTTCGCGATCCGTCACTTCTTCAGGCAACGGCAAAGGCCCAGAGTCGGTGCTGCACTTTTGGAAGCGTCAACAGGAGTCCGGCACCTACAGATTCTTACCAAGCGCGGCTCGGATCGTTTTTGCCGTTCCTGCATCATCCACTCAAATTGAACGCGACTTCGGAATCAGCGGTCAAATGGTTACTGTGCAGCGAGCATCACTGTCCTCAGATAACATTGACATGTGCTCCTTCCTGAATCGGAACAGGGAATTCATTGATGTAACGCAGTGCTCAAAGCTGACAGCGGAGGAAGCCCGAGAATCCGTTCCCGCAAACGTCACGGTGAACCTTGACCCTCAAACGGCGATGGAAATGTTCGAGAGCGACTGGGAGCAGGCCTTGGTCAACTCTTTCTCTGCGCATATTTCGACTGAGCTCTAAGACAACCCAGTTGCCTCAACGCACAGTAACATTGAATATACATCTCTCGTTCGCATTGGTATACTGCTGCATTAAAGAGATGTGAAAGCTATCATTCTAGGCGAACTCTGTTCCTTACTTCTGTCAAAGCATTATCCTACCTCGGGGATGGCTAACGTCGCGGCGCGCCATTTCTGCTTGCTTTCTTACGGCATTCGTTGACTCGTGCTTCAATTCTTCTAGTTAATGTTCGCATCGCGTCGGCACGACCACATTCGAGAGCTGATCGATTTGTTTTGTGTCGCGGATGGGCCTCTTGTTTCGGGGCTACCAGAGCTGGTTTAGCAGCTGTAGCTCGTGATTGCTTCCTAGTGTGCGCACGGCCCCGGCATCTCTCCTCGGACGAGAACGATTCGCATTTCTCAGTGCGGTTATCAGCGGTGAGGACGGCACCATCCGATCGCTCCATTGATGCTTCAGTTGGAGCGGTAGCTAGTGCAATAGCACTAATATCACGCCCGTGTCGCTGTGGCAAGCCGGAGATTTTGACTGGCGCACCGGTTGAAGTTGAACCAACGGCGTTGGCTCCGGTACCAATAGCCACTTGTAGATTGTCGTCGGCGGGATTGTTGGTAACTTCTAAAATGTTGTTTGCCTTAAGCAGCTCCTTTGCCACTGCGCTCGAAATGAACGTGCTCATCCTATTATCTAGCCGCTCTTCCATTGCCTTCATGGATTTATTCGTTTTCGCGGCATCAGTCGATCTCGAAGTACGCAAGGCTGCCATTAAGCGCGCCTCAAGTTGCTTCATGGCATCTGCCTGAGTCACCTGGAGCTGTTGATGGTGATTGTTTTGCGTGTGCAAGATGCGAGCCTCTGACTGTAACACTTCGGCGACAACCTGCTTCGTAGTATCGGTCGAGAGCTGAGCAGTAGAAGCCTAAAGAAGATCGTTCAAATGAAGCTCCAGTCTGGAGCCAATGCCACTTTGTAAATCATGCTGATCGCGAAGCTGAAAGGCGTGCATATTTTCATTGAGTCTTGCCTCTGTCACCCTCAATCGGTCAGAAGTTTGAAGCTCGACTGCTTTCAGGGCAGCATCAAGTGAGAGCTGCATCCGTTTCTCCACTTATGCGACTTCTTCGTCAACTACGTTGTGAAGGTGAGTTTCACACGCTTGAATTTTGTCACCAACAACGTTCACGAGGCCCTCCGTGTCTGCCTTCGCCCGAATTTCTACTGCAGCACAAGACTCAGCCAAAGCCGTCACCGCTTCATCTAGTTTGAGCTGCATACGAGTCTCCAGTTGCGTAATACGATCTATTGTATGTTCACGTTCGGTCGCAATTTCCTCCTCGAGAAGTACCTTAGTGCCATCGATGCTGGCCCTGGTCTGGCAGGACACGGATTCTTCAAGCCAATGACGGGTGGAATCTATAGTCTCGCTGAAATGAGCTTGACAGGCTTGCAGCTGCGCTGCGCCAGAATATTCTTGAGCAGCACGAGCATGGGCGTCGTAGCTTTCTAAGGCCGCTTCAAGCTGCGAGTGTACACGCCCCACTACTTCGTCAGTGTAAGCGATGTGAGAACGAGCCGCATCCGTAGCTGCTGTCATTACCACTGACTGCGTCGCTCTTAGCGCATCTTCAAGCTGGTTTTGTAGTCGTGTCTCCACGTCAGCGAGTGTCCCGCCTGTGGAGCTCATGAAGCGCTCCATGCGCCGCTCCATGTCGGCCGCATGTTGCTGTGCGCGGGTTTCGACATGGGCAAGTGCGCTCTGGGCATCTTCAAGCACTGGGTGACCCGCTACCATGAGCTCCTCCTGCAGCATGACGCGTCGACGCTGTACAAGCTGGTGTTCTGAATGTTAGTAGTCTGCATTCTGCACTTGCGACTGTGGGGTTGAGACTTGATGGTCCGATGCCTCCGACTGCAAGCATAGTTGGTCACTTGGGCTACCCATACCCGTCAAAGCTGCCATTGCATGCAGCATCTTGGGCTCCGTGGGCTGCTCCAGCGACAGGTGTCTCGCGCGCTCTCAAAAGGCCGGTCAAAGCAACCTGTGTTTTGGCGAATAGTGACCGCGAAGTATGAGCATGTTCGTTCGTTTCAAGTGTGCTCGCGACTCAATGTAACTGCACACGCGAGACCATAAAACCTCGAGAACCAGGTTCCTGGGGTTTTATCGGTTCGCTGAAAACAGCGGGAACCAAGGTTCGGTTTAACTTCGTTCCAGCTGAGGCTGTGCGGTCGTAAGCAATGCATGTGCAGTACGAGTGCATACGGCAGGAACGTAAGAATGATAAATACATACCTCCTCCCCCTCCCGCCCTCTGGATTGAGTCAATACTGTTGTCACGAGATCTGAAGACCAACAATCCGGTTTACTATCGTGATGTTGTGAGCCACGCAATACACAGTGTCAGGATACGCCGTGGCTACGTGGCCATTGCGTGGCTCGCGACAAGGAATTATCTTATCGGAGTGGATGTCCACCCCGATGTTTCCTATAAAAACAAGTGCAAGCTGTACTAAGCGAGTGAAGCAGCCAACTGATGTTCAACTCGAACGCGATGGACTTGTGCGTTGGCTCTCGTCTGCGCCTCGCATTTGATCGCGCAGACACGCCCGCTGGCTCCAGAAAATGTGTGTTGGGTACATCTGAGTGGGCATCTACTTGGATAGGATATTTCCTTGGATCACGACAGCACGGTTGAAGAAGATATAAACAGTATTGATGATCTACAGGTATCTACAGCCTGCAGATCTTCAATCCTGTCTGCAGACGACAGAATCTGTCGTCTGTCACAGATGTGTCCGGTCGCCAGTGTAGTGTAGTGTAGTGTAGTGTGCGTACCAACTTTGACTCGTCGGCAATCGGCTCTTCGAGAGGGCAACCTAAACAAGACGAGGACAATCAAAATGGCTAGAAAGTGAGCATCAGCAACCGCTTTTGTGATATGCACGTTCTGCCGGGACTTCCTTCTTGGGCAGCAAGACGACGAACTACGGTACTTCAAGTACCGTACTTGTGTTCGTTTCATATTTTAATTTTTTTTTAATATGTTTAAATAGAGTGGTGTGTGCTTTTGTCCGCGACTGGACTCGCGCGAGTTAAAAATCAACCAGTTAAATTGAAATTACTCATGCGGGTAGTTTGTTACGAATCAATTGACTTGCGCGAGGTCATTTGGGTCATCTAATGTGATTTTCTTCTATTTATCGCACTAATTCATGTTCGTACTTGATCATACATCATAGAGGCCTTGAATGCGATTTTGGCTCGGAAACGACACTTTCTAAATATACCAAACGGGTGTTTTTTTTTCTTGCTGGGTCGCGCACGATTGACCATCCACGACTTTTCGCCATTCACAGTTTCTCAATAAGTCGTACGAGTTACACAGTCCAAAAGCTTGCATTGCACAATACCCGATCATTGCAGCACAGTACAATCGCATTATGTACATGTGTACCATCGGATCGTAATCCCTGGTCGACCAAAGCCCGGATTTTGGTGCGATTGCATGAATCCACCCTTTGTGATAGAAACGCAACAGCTTTTCCTGTAGCTGAAGGTATACGGAAGAAGAAAAAGTTGATTAACTAGATAGTGGACATGCGGTTTCGCTAGCTACGGTAAGTTATGGTAATATCTACTTGGACAACTCAATTATTGCCGCGGAATCCAAATTCGACAACCCTGTTGGGGTAAACTAATTGGTTTGGGTGCATCAAACCCAAGTCGTTGGAGCACCGAGTTTATTGCATCACCGTCCGCTTCAGCTCTTCATAATGCTGGAACATGTATTGACAATGTCGGCGAAATGAGCTCACCAAACCTTGAGTGCTTGGTTGCTCTGTTGCTGCTTCCTCAAATGGATATCGTTGCGAAGACGCCATGTAGCATGGAACACAATTGCTGTGTGAACTCTCCATAGCAGCAAAATGGTTTTATGTTGTTGCTTCCAATATGATTTGATGTCCCGTGGCTGCGGAAAAAGCAGTAACCTCCAGCTTAACGCGGCGTGGAACGCCTTGCTCCATCGCGCCCACAGTGATTGCCACATATCGTTCAAGCCGAGGCATGATAAGAAACAGTGCTCAAGTGTTTCAATCGCCACACACGATTCTCGAACGCACTGTTGAACCGTAGGATTGAGTGCCTTGAGGAAATACAACCTTGAACCGACAATGAGATCTCCAAACAATAGTCTTAACATGACATCATGCACCACCGGAATCAAACAGCGTCGCAGCGAGATGTACAGAGCTAGTGTAGAATGAATCCGTAATTGGGGGCATCCGAGTTCTTGCATAGGGTGGCTACCAACTACTTGAGTGCTTCGTAGCAATATATTCCAGTCCAACAATCGAAGATTCGGAAAAAAAATTGGTGCCCTTGTCAGCTAGCACTCCAAATGTAGCAGGGAAGGCTCCACGAGATGAAGCCCTTACTCCGCCTGCATCGGGATCCGGTAGCACACGACGCCATACTTCCGTTAATTGCCGATACAACTGAAAGATGTCTCTTACTTCGATGTGTGACCCAAGCAACGGTAGCACCACTCTGCGGATCTTGCGAAAAAATTGGAAAGCCGTTGGCCAGTGATGGGAGGTGTCTAAGAAGTCAGCTAGACACCATCGCTGCTGAGCTGCAAGCTCTCGACACAGACATCTGAAATGAATCGTTCCTGTACCCAGAGGCTTTCGAGCCGAGTCCTCGCGACGATACACTTGGGATGAAGAAGATGTATTCCACCAGATAGGAGTGAATAGTGCATACTGAACGGTTCTTGCTCTCGTATACCGCAGCGTGTGCCGAAGTGGCCAATGTACCCGCTTCCAGTCCTTCAACAACTGGCGCCACCACATTGGCAGCATTGCTATTCGCCATCCCGGTGGTTTTGGAGGATTCTGAAGCAAAAAGTCTCCAGACCACCTTCGCGAAAATACTGCATATCGTAAGTGCAATAATTCAGCCATTGGCCTGTACCAAACGGCCGCACCATCATTTCCATGCGTATTCAGCACCTGAATGAACTGCTATCAATCAACAGTGGCACTGTTGCCGATCGTCAACAGAGCTCACTTGGTTTTTGTAGGGGGGAGGGGGTGAATCGGTCATCCCAGGGGGAGCCAAAACTAAGCCTCCGATTCAACAATTGTGTGCATGGTGCGTGGGTTTGAGCCGAAGCCTGAGCTTCACCTGGCTTCGCTCGTCCCGAGGAGGTGTCGGTGTCCTCAGGGCTTTCGCAGTTCTTGCCTGGGTGTGGTGGTGCAGTCGACACCTCAAGCGTTTGGGGATTTGACGCCCATGATACCCGTCCCGGAAACAACCTGTGCAAAATAGTTTTATTGGCTCTTTTCTGAAAATACTATAAAGAATAGCAGGTACTGTTGCCGATCGACCTACAGTGCCACTGTTGGTAAGCAGTGCCTCGAATCGCCCCTTGATGTCGACTGAGTTTGTCCCGTAAACCGTCTCGTAATCTGTCTCGAAAACTGCACCGTAGTTTACTTCGAGGTACACTGCAATGATCTGGTACATATTGTGCTGTGCAAACTTTTGGGCCTAACTGAGGTTGACGGGACATTGCCCCGTCGAGAAAATTGTGGTATTGGCGGAGGTGGGCCAAGTGCTGAACATTCGGCGAGCCGAGCACTGTTCTCGCCGGGTTCTCGCCGGGTGAGAGACAATATTTTTTTCTCGCAGGAGTGCAGCGACTGCCTTTGCGGCAAAGTTTGCGGTGCTCCACGTGCGAAGCCCTGGCGCAATACAAAAATCGAGACATAAGCTTTCGCTGTGCCAAGTTACAGTCCGAAGTACAAAAAAAATCTTCAAAGCACACTACGATTACAATCTGCTGTAAAGTTAACAAAGCACAATGCCCGATCGTTGCAGTGCGAACGCAGTTAGTTTCACATGTACAGTATACCTTCAGATGACAAATCGTTTTGCTAGCTTCCTAGAAGAACGACCCCTAACCCTCTCCATCTGAGAACAATGGTCTCCATGGCGCATCACCTCCGCTCGCAGGAATACGAGCGCGTGCGCCATTCCAAGTCGATGCTGTCTGAGCCGCGCTTGTCAGATGAAGATGCAGCGCGTCTAGTCGAGGCGTACGAGCGCAGCGACACTTCAGCGGCCGACTATATCGCACTCGTCACCGAGAACCGTCCGTTCACGCCGCCGGCAACAACGCACGTCGTTGTCATCGACTCCGGAACGTACTGTGCGTCGGTAGCGATGCCTTTCGTGTTCAACTCGTTTCTCCAAGATCACGGGAATCAAGTTGTTCAAGAACTCCTCTCGCGCTACGAAGTAGCTCTCGTGGAGAAGGCCCCCGCTGGTGGAATCTTCGTCCAGGCCGAGAAAAGACTCGTCGGTCAGGAAGTGAACCTCCTCGGCCGCAAGTTCAAGATCAAGCGCCAGTCTCCGTTTGACAGCAAGTTCTACTTGGACGTCTTCGGAGTGCGGTCCACGGCCGTCGCCAATGATCTCTTTATGGGCTTAGCCCAGCTTGGGGCAAGACCGTTTCTCTTGACGCCGCGAGACGTCAACATGGACGCTCATGTGGCTACACCAACCTGGCGTTTTTACTTTGGGCAAGAAGAGCCCCCTTCGTGCCTAAAAGTGCGCGGGTTCGTTACCAACCAGTTGGTGTATGGGCGGAAGTTTTACATTGCCCGTGGAAAACGCGCTGAAGCTCAGCCAACACGAGCAGCTAGCTTCAAGAAGTCGCCATACTCGGTGACGTTGCCTCTCGGAGCTGAAGTACGTCGTAGCCCACCGCCAGCTTCGGCTGAGAAGGCTGTTGAGCTAGCCCCAGCGAGACGCAGTTGCGTTGAAACGCTGCCACGACGTCAATCCCAATCTCCAATACCGGAATTGAATGAGATGGACCCGCACCAGCAGGAGTAAGAAGCTCATGGCAATGCCATGGAGCCTCGCCATGTTTTGCTGATAGAAGCAGCGGAACAATCGGATAGCGTTGAAGAAGGGGTGATGACTGTGGACGCTGAACCGCACGGCGCTGAACGTGCTGCTCTGCGAGCAGATGACTCGGATGTGGATATGCAATCTACACCAAGTGATGACGACGTGGACATGGCCCGTCAAATGGAAACAGGTTTCAAGCGTGCTGACCGTACTCTGTCGTCCTTTACGGACGAAAATCCCTATGCAGCTCTTGAAGTTGTGGACTGTGAGTTTGAAGCTTTTGAGCCAAATACTACGTCGGATTGGACTGCTGGTGTATTGATGGTGCCTCATCTTACCTCGACGGGAACCACGCAAGATGCTAGTGAACCCCTTCCAACCAAGCGTCGCGCGAAGACCCCAGGGGCCAACAAACTGGTGGCTGAAGAAGGTGTTTTAGTGTCAGCCGAAGAAGCGGAGCTGGAATCGCATGAGGATCGTGTGGTCCAAAACACGCAACATTTGAAACCCGTTGAGAAGCTGCTGCAGACTTCCAAAAACATGGACAAAGTTGTCGAATCTATTACGGCGATGCCAACTGCATGGTCTACGGCTTTCTGCACTGATCTCGCAAATGGTGGTGACAATTTGGAGGAACTGGCGTCGATCCACTTGTTGAACCGCATTCTCGCAGCAAATGGAATGTTGGGCACGTTTAACAAACGTGCGATCAGCTCCCACTTGCCCCTCGGGAAAACTCGGAGCTCCTACGTCAGCTACTTAGCCGCGGAACTGAAACGACAAAGTGCTGAAGCAAAAAACCAGTGGGGGATTCTGCGCCTGCTTAGCGCCTTTGAATTGCTACTGAAAGCTACGTGTCCCTTTCTGACTGGATCCAGTGAATGGGTAGATTATCTCTTCGGAGAACACGATGCAGACACGTCGTGCGGACATGGTTCTCTTTTCTCGGATTCGATACTTCTCCAGTTGCTGCGCTCTCACCTAGGAACCCAGCTACTGACAGCGCTGCTGCAGAAATTACCAACAAGCACACTTCTGGTGGACCTCCACTCGCTATGCTGCAGTGACTTACAAGTGCAAGAGCTCCCGAGTGTTCCCCTTGACAGTCTGTCGTCGGCGTTTGAGGCGGCATTGATTAATTAAGATGACTTCAGGACTGGATGTTGGTCAATCGTGCAAGATATTGACCTGGAATGTTCATGGAGTAAAAGAGGGTGGCTACCCTCTCATCTCGCAGCATCTCAAGTATTTTTATTTTTCATGTATTCAAGAAACTCGATTCAAAGACAGTCATCATGCTAAGCGCTTCAGCTACCTGGTGGAACAGTGTTTTGGAGGTCGGGTATTTTTTACGGACCAGAACGGAGCATCCCAGCATACTACGTTTCCGCGGAGTGGAGGCGTCGCGACAATTATTCATGGTTCCTGCCCAGGCGTCAAGACAGCAGTAGTCGTGTCGTCCAAGACGATCCCCAATCGATATCTATTGGTTAAGATGCGCTGGGGGGACCAGATTTGTTACATTCATAATATTTACGCGCCCAATGATCCGGCGTCAAGGAAGGCGTTATTTGAACGCCTACCGACTAATTTTGAGACTGAAGAAAATGGAGGTGATGCAATTCACGTGGTTTGTGGAGATTTTAATTTAGCGGTGGATCCTAATGTAGACGCTATAACAAGCAACTGAAGGCCTGATTCCAGTAGGACTGCGCTCACATCGTGGATGACCGAGATTAATGCGATTGATGCTTGGAGGCTTCATCACCCAGACGTGAAAGTGTTTTCGGGTCCACGCCTTCGTCGAAATCGTCTAGACTACATATTTGTTTCGGATAATTTGATTTCAGCGTGCTATCAAGATTCTTCGTATGAAGACTGGGAAGGAAGTGATCACAGGGCCCACCACATCAATCTTACTTCGTGGCATCACCCCACAGGACCAGGATTTTGGCGGCTTCCGGACTGGCTTCTGCGTGTGCCACAACTTCGTGAAGATATCCAGAAGAAAGCGAAAACCTGTCTTCAAGTTCTTCGTGCATCTGATAATCCTGGGATAGTGTGGAAATACTGGAAACAACGCATGAAAAATTATCTCATAATTTGTCAGCGCAGTATGAAGGCTAATGCAGAATCGGACCTTGTCCGCACCCGGCAACTACTTGAAGAATGTGCAAAAGCAGTCGCTCAGGATAGTGACGACGAGCAAGCCTCAATTGATTTTTATTTCGCAAAGAAACGGTATGAAGAGTGCAAGGAGGATTGTGCGGACTTTCGAAGTGGAGTCGGATTTGAAAGAATAGTCACGGAGGCAGAACGTAGCTCAGCATTTTTCTTTCGGGCGCCACGCTTTGAGCTCCACCATACCCCGTTTCAGTCGGTCAAGCTCGCCGATGGTTCAGTGTCAAACGATCCATCAGCAATTAACGATGGTTTTCAGCGCCATTTGGGAAAGATTTTTGGCGATTCTCGCTTTTCGCAGGATGAACGTCCACCTGATGAAGCAGCTCAACGTCGCCTACTGGATTCAATTGACAGAAAACTAGCGCCGGAAGCTGAAGAAGGTCTCGACGCTGATATTTCAGGAGACGAGTTGGCCTCTGCAATTCAGTCAATGCGAGGGCACTTTGCGCCAGGACCGGATGGATTCACGACGGCTTTCTATCAGGTAGACCCGGACGTGTTTGGTGAAATATTAGCAATAGTATTTCGCTACCAACTCCAACGTGGAGAGCTTCTTCCTCATCAACGCTATTCCTCGGTAGCCCTCCTCTTCAAAAAAGGAGATCGTGCAGATCCGGGCAACTTCCGACCGATAACTCTGATACCGGTGGAAGTGAAGGTGTTGTCGAGGTCGCTCACCGATAGATTAAAACCCTATATGGCCTCGCTAGTCCATCCTGACCAGAAGAGTTTCATCCCAGGAAGATCCATTCATCACCAAGTAATGCTGATTCGCGACCTGCAACACTTGGTTACCTCTCGAGGTGACAAAGGCGTTGCCACTTTCCTCGATTTTGCGAAAGCATATGATCACGTTAACCGTGGGTATCTAGTTAAGGTGATGGAGCGCCAAGGATTTGGTCCCAAGTTTCTCTCGTGGATAAAACTACTCTACGATGGCTCACAATGCTCTCTAATGCTAAATGGATGGGCGCAACCAGCTCTTAAACCTTCACGTGGAGTAAAACAAGGAGACCCCTTGTCGCCTTTCCTTTTCGCGCTTGCTTTAGAGCCCCTTGGAAATCTTCTACGCGCAGAGCGAGAGCTGGGGGTTGAAGTTGACGAGACAATTTCGATCCCAGTGGCTTTCTTTGCTGATGACACAGTTCTACTCTCAGCGGATGTGCGGTGTCTGCAACAACAACTCAGCCTAGTTGATCTCTATTGTGCTGGTTCGTGTGCAATGCTCAATCCAGAAAAAAGTGTGATGATGAGCCCCAATAACCATCGGGCGGCGCCAATAATCGAGCCGCTCCGGTCACTTCGAAAGGGCGAGACTGTAAAGTATCTTGGCATTCCCTTTGGGAACTTTGATATTTCCACAATTGTGGCAAATCAGCTCGATGAAAAATTAATGACTCGCCTCCAGCTGTGGAAAGGAAGGGCGCGAACTTTGATGGGGCGTCGACTAATTGTCCAAGCTGTAGTCATCTCCTTGTTATGGTGTTTCATGACCACGATAAATATCCCGGTCCGATTTATCAGGCGATGGCAGGGTGTCGTGACCCGTTACGTTTTATATAATAAGATTGTAGCGGGTCCAGGCGGAATCAATGTTGTGAAGAAGGGCTTGGCTACTCAGCCACGTGATGAAGATGGCATTGGTGTACCTGTGTTCGCTACAGTGATTCGAAGACAACGTTTTATGCTTCTTCAGCAGTTCATTCAGGTGCTGAATACGCATGGAAATGATGGTGCGGCCGTTTGGTACAGGCCAATGGCTGAATTATTGCACTTACGATATGCAGTATTTTCGCGAAGGTGGTCTGGAGACTTTTTGCTTCAGAATCCTCCAAAACCACCGGGATGGCGAATAGCAATGCTGCCAATGTGGTGGCGCCAGTTGTTGAAGGACTGGAAGCGGGTACATTGGCCACTTCGGCACACGCTGCGGTATACGAGAGCAAGAACCGTTCAGTATGCACTATTCACTCCTATCTGGTGGAATACATCTTCTTCATCCCAAGTGTATCGTCGCGAGGACTCGGCTCGAAAGCCTCTGGGTACAGGAACGATTCATTTCAGATGTCTGTGTCGAGAGCTTGCAGCTCAGCAGCGATGGTGTCTAGCTGACTTCTTAGACACCTCCCATCACTGGCCAACGGCTTTCCAATTTTTTCGCAAGATCCGCAGAGTGGTGCTACCGTTGCTTGGGTCACACATCGAAGTAAGAGACATCTTTCAGTTGTATCGGCAATTAACGGAAGTATGGCGTCGTGTGCTACCGGATCCCGATGCAGGCGGAGTAAGGGCTTCATCTCGTGGAGCCTTCCCTGCTACATTTGGAGTGCTAGCTGACAAGGGCACCAATTTTTTTCCCGAATCTTCGATTGTTGGACTGGAATATATTGCTACGAAGCACTCAAGTAGTTGGTAGCCACCCTATGCAAGAACTCGGATGCCCCCAATTACGGATTCATTCTACACTAGCTCTGTACATCTCGCTGCGACGCTGTTTGATTCCGGTGGTGCATGATGTCATGTTAAGACTATTGTTTGGAGATCTCATTGTCGGTTCAAGGTTGTATTTCCTCAAGGCACTCAATCCTACGGTTCAACAGTGCGTTCGAGAATCGTGTGTGGCGATTGAAACACTTGAGCACTGTTTCTTATCATGCCTCGGCTTGAACGATATGTGGCAATCACTGTGGGCGCGATGGAGCAAGGCGTTCCACGCCGCGTTAAGCTGGAGGTTACTCAGCCACGGGACATCAAATCATATTGGAAGCAACAACATAAAACCATTTTGCTGCTATGGAGAGTTCACACAGCAATTGTGTTCCATGCTACATGGCGTCTTCGCAACGATATCCATTTGAGGAAGCAGCAACAGAGCAACCAAGCACTCAAGGTTTGGTGAGCTCATTTCGCCGACATTGTCAATACATGTTCCAGCATTATGAAGAGCTGAAGCGGACGGTGATGCAATAAACTCGGTGCTCCAACGACTTGGGTTTGATGCACCCAAACCAATTAGTTTACCCCAACAGGGTTGTCGAATTTGGATTCCGCGGCAATAATTGAGTTGTCCAAGTAGATATTACCATAACTTACCGTAGCTAGCGAAACCGCATGTCCACTATCTAGTTAATCAACTTTTTCTTCTTCCGTATACCTTCAGCTACAGGAAAAGCTGTTGCGTTTCTATCACAAAGGGTGGATTCATGCAATCGCACCAAAATCCGGGCTTTGGTCGACCAGGGATTACGATCCGATGGTACACATGTACATAATGCGATTGTACTGTGCTGCAATGATCGGGTATTGTGCAATGCAAGCTTTTGGACTGTGTAACTCGTACGACTTATTGAGAAACTGTGAATGGCGAAAAGTCGTGGATGGTCAATCGTGCGCGACCCAGCAAGAAAAAAAAAACACCCGTTTGGTATATTTAGAAAGTGTCGTTTCCGAGCCAAAATCGCATTCAAGGCCTCTATGATGTATGATCAAGTACGAACATGAATTAGTGCGATAAATAGAAGAAAATCACATTAGATGACCCAAATGACCTCGCGCAAGTCAATTGATTCGTAACAAACTACCCGCATGAGTAATTTCAATTTAACTGGTTGATTTTTAACTCGCGCGAGTCCAGTCGCGGACAAAAGCACACACCACTCTATTTAAACATATTAAAAAAAAATTAAAATATGAAACGAACACAAGTACGGTACTTGAAGTACCGTAGTTCGTCGTCTTGCTGCCCAAGAAGGAAGTCCCGGCAGAACGTGCATATCACAAAAGCGGTTGCTGATGCTCACTTTCTAGCCATTTTGATTGTCCTCGTCTTGTTTAGGTTGCCCTCTCGAAGAGCCGATTGCCGACGAGTCAAAGTTGGTACGCACACTACACTACACTACACTACACTGGCGACCGGACACATCTGTGACAGACGACAGATTCTGTCGTCTGCAGACAGGATTGAAGATCTGCAGGCTGTAGATACCTGTAGATCATCAATACTGTTTATATCTTCTTCAACCGTGCTGTCGTGATCCAAGGAAATATCCTATCCAAGTAGATGCCCACTCAGATGTACCCAACACACATTTTCTGGAGCCAGCGGGCGTGTCTGCGCGATCAAATGCGAGGCGCAGACGAGAGCCAACGCACAAGTCCATCGCGTTCGAGTTGAACATCAGTTGGCTGCTTCACTCGCTTAGTACAGCTTGCACTTGTTTTTATAGGAAACATCGGGGTGGACATCCACTCCGATAAGATAATTCCTTGTCGCGAGCCACGCAATGGCCACGTAGCCACGGCGTATCCTGACACTGTGTATTGCGTGGCTCACAACATCACGATAGTAAACCGGATTGTTGGTCTTCAGATCTCGTGACAACAGTATTGACTCAATCCAGAGGGCGGGAGGGGGAGGAGGTATGTATTTATCATTCTTACGTTCCTGCTGTATGCACTCGTACTGCACATGCATTGCTTACGACCGCACAGCAAAAGCAGACATCGTGGACAGAACTGTTGATCTTCTCGACTCGGTCGATGCAGAAGGCGGCCACTGAGTGTCTAGGGGGGCTATCGTTCCTATGTACTACGGTCCCTACTATTGCGAGGCTGATGACCCTCCCCACAACAGCTCATTTCGAAAACTACTTCATCCACCTCAACTCAACTCGCGAGCTCCACACGCCCCTCCCGAAATGAAGCTTCAGATCGTCATTGTTGCCCTCGCCGCTCTGCTGATGCCCACGTAAGTGCATGCCCTGCTCGACCGACACCTGGGCTCACATGCCGTCTTTACTGATCTCTACCATCAGTGACGGTGCGCTCCGACAGTGTGCTGGAGCAAGCAACAACAGATACGAGAGCACGGGCTTCTTGACCGCCGACTTCACCATCAAGGCATGCGCCGCGTCGGGCGGCTCGATCGACCCGAACAAGAGGGGCAACCAGAAGTGCTGCAACGTTCCCGATGCCCGCCAAGGCGCTTTTAACAATGCTTGCAATGGGCAAAAGGCGGGCGATAAGTTCCCGGGCTTTAAACCTCTTGCCCAGCCGTGCTAGATGGAGACACGCGGAAGATCGACTCCAGAGGGAGCAATTTACCCACAATGTGATTTTGCCGGAACGCAGCGCTTGGCTCTTTGTCGTTGGGTTTTTTTCGACAGTGGATCACGATTGCGCTCAGTGCATCTACCTAAGTTCCGCTACGTACGGTAGTTAGAATTGTTTCCAGACGCTTCAATACGGGGGTGCGCGTTGTCGCGTAAGCGGCCGCCTCGATTTGAATGCCATCTTTCTTCTTAACCTTTTGTTTTAGCTTGTGGAGATGTTTAGAAATCGCCCCGCGTGTTCCGTGTTCGACTTTCTGGTTTCCAAATTGCTAGGCTGAGGGTTCAGTGTGCTCGGTTAGCTATCCGTATCGGTCGGGAAACGGATTGTGTGCCACAGCGAGGTATATGGAAACCATGCTGTGAGCATGATGCTCACAACAAATTTAAATTTGGGAATCCCAAAAATAAAATTCAAGAATCCCAAAATAGCCCAAGATAAAAATAAAATAATTCGGCCCGTCCGCACAGTCTCAGTCCAGTATCCTTTCGGCCGATGGGGCGTCTTGGCGTATCAACTCTCCTCCACCTGCTGCTGGCGCTGCCCGGGGCGCGGGGCGTGCTCCCCACGGGCGTTTTGTCGCTAGATCTGCTGCCGCAGACGCCGCACGAGCCCCCCGCCTTCGCGGAGCAGCTGTGCTCGCCCAGCGCCGCCGCCGGGTGGGGCGTCTCCCTGCCGGCCCGTCACGATTCCCGCTGGAAGACTTTGCTGCAGCTCCCGACTGACAACCGCGACGGGTGCGCGTCCTACCAGCTCCCCAGTGACGCTGCAACGTCGGTGCACGGTGCCGTGGTGGTCGTAGATCGAGGCAACTGCTCGTTCGTCGCCAAAGCCCAAAAGGCCCAAGCGGCGGGCGCCAAGGGATTAATCGTCCGAGGCACGAAGCGAGCGGTGTACGAGGCCGTGATGAGTCATAACGCGACCAACGTGAGCTCTGTGGCGAGTGGCAACGCTGCGGGGACAGCGAGTGTCGCCAATCTGGCGGTGGTGGCCAAACCCGTGTTCGAGTACGACTGCAGTCGAGGCGAAGCGTTCGTGGATCAATTGGCCACTCCAGTGTGGCAGACAGACGCGGAGGAGTGCAGTGGCGACCACCGCTGCGCCTCCAGGTCGTGCGTGCTGACGGGCCACACGGAGCTGCAGGAGAGCGGCAAGAAGCACCAGGTGTGCTGCATGTGGGACACGTTCGTGCTCATGGGCGCCACGAACCGGTCGGTGACCAAGGAGCTGGCCATCCCCGTGGTGTACGTGACCGTCGCCAATGGCCAGAAGTTGCAGAAGGCCATGGATAAATACCCGACGTCGCTGGTGGCGCGGACGTATCGACGTGAACTGCCGCTCATCGACTTGTCGTCACTGTTGCTGTGGGCTATTGGCGTGGTCACGGCGCTGGGGGCGACGCATTACTCGGCCAGGCCTCTGCGACGACGGAGCGAGAGTGTGACAGAGCGTGAGCAGAGGAAGTTGAGGGATGAGCCGGACGCGCAGCACGAGGAGGGACGAGAAAGAGCAGACAGCGAGCGCCAGGAGGAAATCTGGGAGCTGGACGCCAGACACGCAATAGGGTTCATCGCTCTAGCTGGGGTGTTTCTGACGGTGTTCTACTACGTGAAGATTGGCGGCGCGATCCCGGTGCTTTTCGCGGTGTCGGGTGCTGTTACGCTCACTCAAGTGGTAATGACGCCTGCAGTGGAGAGGTTGATGCCGAGCTCGGGGATCCGGGAAGTAACTGTGCCGTTGCTGGGCGACACTGCACGGCTGTCGGAGGTACTGGGTCTCATCCCGAGTGTTACGATCGTTGTGGTGTGGTACCTGCATCGACGCACGTTCTGGGCGCTGCAGGATATCATGGGGATCTCTCTCTGTTTCGTGTTCCTCCGCACGGTGCAGCTGCCGAACCTGAAAGTGGCTACGGTACTGCTCACGCTAGCGTTCTGCTACGACGTCTTCTTCGTGTTCCTGTCGCCGATTTTCTTCGGCTCGAGCGTGATGGAGGACGTGGCTACTGGCGGGCCAGCGGCATACACGAAGAGCGGCTACCCAGGTGTCGACTACTGCGAGCGCTACCCGACGTACCCGGCGTGTGTGGACCCTGAGCCCATGCCGATGCTTTTGGTGCTGCCGCGCGTGCTGGATTGGGCTGGAGGAGTCAGCATGCTCGGGCTCGGCGACATCATCTTGCCTGGGATGCTCCTGTCGTTCACACTCCGCTTCGACTACTCGCAGGGATCCACGAACTACTTCCGTCTGATGGCCGTCGGCTACGCAGTTGGCCTCGCGCTTGCTAATCTGGCCGTCATGATCACGGAGATGGGCCAACCTGCGCTCATGTACCTCGTTCCAACGACGCTGGGCACGCTGATCGTCGCGTCCAAGAGGAACGGCGACTTCCGTGCGTTGTGGGTCGGTGCAGGAGTCGACGATGACGACTCGTCCTGCATGAAGCGGCGAAGCGGTGACGGCCCCGGATACCGAGCTGTCCGATCGGAGGAGCCACCGACAGGAATCGTCATTGGCGATCCGATAGGCCGAGTGAACGACAATTCGCGAGGTGACCATGTGCCACTGCTGAGCTCTTCAAGGTCTTAGAGGCGCATCCCGTGACACGATGGCGACTAAACCGCCATCGATTTCGCCATTTTACCATTGTATTTGCTAATTCATTCTCATGTGTATGCTCCGAAAAAGTTTGGTCTGTTCTTGGCTTCGGTGTCTGTTGGTCAAAGCGTCGCTAGAAAGATTCGTGCATGGCCTCGATTCATGTTGTTGGTGAGCTCTTGGGGGCGTCTGGCCTGGCCTGGCCGGGTGACCAAGAAGCCTTCTCCGTCTCGCATGTGGTCGACTTGCTGTCGCTGCACCCGTCGTCCGAGTTCAGCTACTTCTGCAAGTGGAGACTTGTCGTCAGCGATCCGGTCAAGCAATCGCCGCATGAAGAACCGTCGTGGAAAGTCATTCAAGGAGAGACTCGAGGCCAAACGCAGGTTCATGCTGCATCGAGTGGAGGGAGTCTGGCCATGCCGGATTTGTATCGTCACAGCACTGACGTTTCACTCCCGAAGATGGACACGGTGTGGGCTCATCCCATCGACTTGCACCTTGCTCTGACCAACACGAATGCGTGGAATTGCTGGCCGAGACTGGAGTTCCAGGTGAGTCGAGCTTAATGGGAATGAGCCCACGACAGCTTGACACTGATTGCATGGCGTGGCCAGGTCTGGAGTTTGAATAGGCATCAACGAGAGGGATTGCGTAAGTGTACTGGAGCTTGCATCGGTCTTCCTTGATTTATGACACTAACGCAACTGTGCAGGTGGGGCAGCGAGCGTTCAGCTGCCTATGGTCACCAACGAGTACGTTCTCGATGTTCCGCTGGTACTACAGGAAGATCGATCATGGTTTGGGTCCGTAGCGCGGGCTATCGGTTTTTCGTCGCAGCACAACTCAAGGAAAAGTGGCAACTTAGAGGGAAAGAATGAGCGCGACGAAGTCATACAAAGCGCGGGGACGATTTACTTGCGACTTGCAGTTCTCAGTCGAGGGTTGAGTTGAACGCAACAAGCAGTTAGATGGAAGACGTGGCTATTACTAGGATTGCTGCTGCTACAGCTAACTACAAGCTCGTTCCGGGGCGTATAAACGCAAAGGATATGAAAAAATATGCAAGCCACTTACAGCACACTGCTGACGTCTCACTCGTTCATGTTGGACCCACTTAACTGGTTCAAGCAGTCGTTGTCGATCCAGTGCACGGCGTTCTCGAAGTGCGGGGCCTGTTCGTACACCCCATAGTATCCGAACTACACAAACAAATACCGTCAGTTCAACCAGTCACAATTCTCAATCCACACGAACACCGACCGATACATACCTTGTTCGACGCCTCCACGATGCAGTCCTCCAGCATCTTCTGCTTGCGCAGGATCTTGTCCGTCTCGGTGTCTTCGGCGTGGGCCTGCTCCTTCAACGCCATGATCTTCTCGGCGAAGTGGCTGCCGATCTGCAGCTGGAACTCGTCCTTGCTCATGAAGTCCTTGTCGCCGTTGTCCACGTCGTTCTCGCCCAGCTTCTTCAGGATGTCCGACGTGTCGCCCGATAGCTGGTTCTGGGTGTCGGTGGGCACCGTCACCGTCGTGGACTGTCCGTTGGGTCCCGTGGGGATCACCAGAGTGCTCGTGGTGTCCGACGTCTGAATCACGTCCACCGTCGTCTGCGTCGTGGTGCCGGTCGAGGTTGTAATCGTCACGTCCTGCTTGCCGTCAATGACCGGGCCGTCAGTCGTCACCGTGGCCGGACCAGTGGGCGTGTCCACAATAATCGGCGCCTGAGTGTCGGTCTGCTGGTTCGTGGGGGTGTTGTCGCCCGTCGGCACTGTCACCGTCGTGGTGTCACCGCCCGGGCCAGTAGGAATGTCCACCTTTGTGCCCTGGGACGTCTGCGTGACATCGATCAGCGTCGTGTCCGAGTTGCCCTGGTTGTCCGAGATCGTGACTTGCTGCTTGCCGTCAATGACGGGGCCGTCGAACGTGACAACCGCGGGGCCATTCGGAGTGTCGATAGCAATGGTCTTCTGGCTGTCGCCGCCTCCATTCTCAGTGGGTCCCTGCGGAGTCGTGTCCTGGACGCTGTTCTGCGGCACCGTCACCGTCGTCTTCTGGCTGCCGGAGCCCGTGGAGATATCCAACTGGTTGTCGCCGGTCGAAGTCTTGGTCACATCCACCGTCTCCTTGGTCTTGCTGCCGTCCGAGGTCGTGATCATCACGTCTTGCTTGCCGTCGTGGATCGGGCCATCAAACGTCACAACCACCGGGCCATCGGCCGTGATAACGTCGATTGTCGGGGCCTGAGTGCTGTCGGTCTGCGGGACCGTCACGATCGTGGTCTGGCCGTTGGTCGTGGGGATCTCCAGGTCTTTCTGGCCGTCGGTGGTGTCCGTCACCTTTACCGTCGTGGTGGTCGTGTCGCCATTGTTGTCCGAGATTGTGACCTGCTGATTGCCGTTGATGACGGGGCCGTCGATCGTCACCGTCACCGGGCCGGTGGGCGTGTCCACAGCGATCTGCTGCTGCTTGGGCTTGATGCGACGCACCTTCGGCAAGCTGTCGACCCCGGGCCACTCCGGCACCTCGACAAATGTGGTCACGTCGCCGGGGCCGATCGGGACCTCGACTGCGGGCTTGTCGGTAGTGCTAATCGTGACCGGCAGAGTCAACGTCGTGGAGCTGTCGTCCACGTTGATGATCGTGACCAATTGTTGCTTGTCAATCGTCGGGCCGTCGAACAGGATCGTGATCGGGCCGTTGGGAGTCTCGATAAGAACTTGCGGGACGTCGAAGTGGAAGTTGTCCTCGTGGTCGAAGTTTTCTCCGGTCTGTGACTGCGGGGCCTGGGTATCGTACTGGTTGTATCCGGGGCCGGGCTGCGGGTTGGTCTGGCCGTTCTCGTTCGTCAACTGCTGCTGGTTGTTGTTGAACTGGTATCCAGTGTCTGTGGCAGACTGCTGGTTATTGAACTGAGACCCGGTGCCAGGAGACAGGGTATCAGTGTTGAACTGAGGTCCCGTTTGGTCGCCCATGCCAGACTGCGCGTTGGTCTGTGGCACTGTCACCGTCGTGGTCTCACCTCCCGGGCCCGTCGAGATAACAAGAGTGTTCGTGTTATCCGAGGTTTGAATCACGTCCGCAGTCGTGTGGGTCGTGCTGCCGTCCGAGGTCGTAATCGTGATGTCCTGCTTTCCGTTAATGACCGGGCCGTCGGTCGTCACCGTCGCGGGACCCTGAGGGGTGTTCACGTCGATGGACTGCTGACCCTGCTGCGAGCCACCACCGCCGCCATTCTCGTTCGTCCACTGCTGCTGCTGTTGTTGCTGCTGGTTGTTGAGCTGAGAACCGGTGCCTGTGCCAGACTGTGGGGCCTGGTTGTCACCCGTGAAGGTGTCCGTGCCAGGCTGCTGCTGGTTGTTGAACTGACCAGTGCCAGACTGGGCGGCCTGGTTGTCACCCGTGAAGGTGCCAGGCTGCTGGTTGTTGAACTGACCAGTGCCAGACTGGGCGGCCTGGTTGTCACCCGTGAAGGTGCCAGGCTGCTGGTTGTTGTTGAACTGAGACCCAGTACCCGTGCCAGACTGCGGGGCCTGGTTGTTGCTCGTGAAGGTGTCCGTGCCAGGCTGCTGCTGGTTGTTGAACTGACCAGTGCCAGACTGGGCGGCCTGGTTGTTGGACGGATTGTACGGGTTGTACTGGTCTCCGTTGCCAGACTGCGGCGCCTGGGTGTCCATTGGCGGGGCCACATAGCCGCCACCGCCATTGTCAGCATCCGGGATCTTGTCCTGCGGCACAATGACAGTCGTCGTGTCACCGCCGGGCGAGGGAACATCGATCTTCTCATCGCCCGTAGACGTCCTCTGGACCGTGACAGTCGTGGTCACGACGCCACCTCCAGTCTCGATTTCCACCTTCTGCTGGTCGCCCTCGGGCGGGCCAACCAGGGTCACCGACTGCTGGCCGCCTCCGGTGGTTGGGATCGCAATGGGGGCGCTAGTTGGTGCCTCGGTGTCACTTGGCCCGGGCACGTCCGGCACAGAAGGAGTCGACGGAGCGCTTGGGGTGTCCGGGAACATCTCGATGTACTTCTGAGGCACCTCGATCAGCGTGTCGAAGCAGAAGACCTCCAGCATGTAGTACAGCGAGTCGATGGTAGTGCGGTCGAACGTCAGCTGCCTCTTCTTGCTCTACAGGGAGGGAGGGGGCCACAACCAGAAACACACACAGTTAGTGTCATTCTACCACCTGCAACAGTATCTACACTTTAACGCACCGTGATCATGGCCTTCTTGACGCAGGCCGTGTCGCTCTCGATCTTGTCGTCCAGCTGGCTGTTGAGGTCCTCCTTGACGACTTCGGGCAGGGCCGAGTTGGCGATCTTCTCCCTGTCGTCGGCCCAGACCTGGTTCAGGTCTCTCATGTACTCCGTGTAGGACACGATGCCGTCTCCGTCCTTGTCCAGCTCGTCGAAGCTCGGGTAGTACGGGTCGCCCATGGACTGGACAAAGTCCGGCACCTCGAGAGCCGCGGCCATTTGCTGCTCCGCAGGCATCGCGACCGCGCTCGTCTGCGTGGACCGCATCGTGGCGTAGCCGACACCGGCCGACGCGCCGATCAAGGTGGTGGCAGCGCCGGCCATGGCCAGAAGCTTCTTCTGCCGGCGCTTGCCATTGGGGTGGTTGGGCGCGGTCACGCGGCGAATGAAGCTCGTCTCTTCATTGCGGCCGCTCCCGTACTGGCTGGGAGACTTCATGGCCACAGCGATCCAAGAACGATAGTCTCTCTCCTGAGCTTCTCGAGCGATGTTTCTAGCGCAAGGCGAATCGGGAAGTGATCCTTTGGGGCGACCATCGCCTCCTCCAGTCCAAGATCCAATGCAATCCACTTGACAGTCGCGCATCAACGGTGGGTAATGCCCGGGAACAGTCTCCGCTCGGCCACTACGGGCCGCATATCGACGATCTTACATCTTACGTCCGCGATCCAAAAGATTTGGATGGCAGTGCTTGAACCGCCACCTTTTGGGCTAAGGGCCACAGGTCGATCTTGAACCGAGACCGCTCATTTCGAGCGTCTACCACTAAAGGTCACCACGTGCGGCTGTACACAACTTACGGTTTGGCCTTGCGAAAGACCGGGTGGCCCGCTTGTCTTGGCCAATGCAGCTGCGGTGCATGGGCGAGGTGGTCTCGAAGCAGGCCGATGTTGGTGCGGATGCTCGGTTTGAGCTTCCGTTGGTTCGAGAGAGCGTCGGCAGTTGATGCATGAGAGACCGGCACCGTCATCTCCCACGGGATGCGGACGGGCTCCACGACAAGTTGTCGGGTGAACCGCATCATTTGCGGCGCTGAGTGCTCATCTCTCGTAGCACGGGACGCTAAGATTTCGTCCATTAGCCCCTTTTGACGGTCTTGGGACAGCACCACGGGCTTCAGCGGCGAGCGCTCGGTCATGAACCGAGTTTTCAGCTCCCCGAAGCTCCTACAGCTGCCGGTTGTCGCTGGCTTGGGCCTTTCATTGTTATTGTTGCCTCCAGTAGTATTTGGGCTGCCTGTGGCAATGGGCCACGGCGGCAGGATGAGCTCGTCGTCCTCGAAGTCGTACAACGAGTCCGAGTCGGACTCCTCGGACCGCGTGGTCAGGGCCAACGCTGTCCTTGGATGGGCGTGTGATGTAGCACGAGCATGGCCCATCGAACGCAGTTGAGCCTGGCGAGAGGCCATGGCCAGCGGGGACTTGGGTTTGTTGGTGTGGCTCATACTCGTGTGGACGTCGTCTCGCTTCGAGTCGTCTTCGGGCGGCCGGACGAGGTCCTCCACTGAGCGGTGGCGCCACTTCTTGGCCAGGTACACGACGCTGCGTTTGTCTTCGTTGATGACGCTCGCACTGGCGCCGTGCTCCAGGAGGACTTGGGTGGCCACTTCGTTCCCATTCATCGCAGCAAAATGCATGGGTGTGTTAAGCTTCATGGACTTCGCGTTCACATCTGCCCCGTTAGCGATAATGTCACGAAGAAGCTGTCGGTCTCTGCAGAACGCTGATAGATAGTGTAGTGGGCTGTGTGCTTGTCTGTTCTGGTGCGAGGGGTTGGCCCCAGCGTTCAAAATCAGCCGAACAATCTTCAGCTGCCCTCCGAGACAGGCCTGGAGCAGAGGCGTCTGGCCGTCGGCATCCACAGCATCCAGCGTCGCGCCTGCAGCCAACAGCTCCTTGATCACATCGATCTCTTCCGTAATGATGGCCAAGTGAAGAGCGGTCCAGCCTCCTTCTCTGGTAGCAGCATTGATCTGAACCTTCCCACTACGGATCATGGCAAAAGTTACCTGTCGAAAGTTTTTGATGATGGCCGTGTGCAAGCAGCTTTGGCCCGATCCTTCGTCCAGACTGCTGAAGGTTGCGTATATCTGGTCCGCTGGGGTGTGCGCAAGAAATACGGCCACCAGTTTATCAATGTCAAAGGTCTGCTGCAGAGCGAGGTGAAGCGCGTTGGACCCCCTTCGGTCGCGTAAGTCGGCCTTGGTACCTTCAAGCTTCAGTAAAATCTCCACACAGGCGATGTGGCCGCGCAACGATGCCAGATGCAAGGCAGTTCGCTTTTCGTCCTGAGTCACGAGGTTTACAAGCGTCCTCACATTCTCTCGATGCGGTGGCTTCAGCAACTCCGCCAAAATACCGTCACTACCGTTGGCCGCTGCAATGTGCATCAACGAGTTCCCACTGCTGTCAAGACCCAGGAGAATCGTCTCCGTCTCGCACGTCAACATGCCCACCAGGAACTTGAACAGGTCCGTCAACCAGAACTCGGCCAGCACATGAAACACACTCTAACCAAATAAATTAGCACAAAAAAACTTACCCATGTTCAAGACAAATCTTACCTTTTGCATGTAGTCTTTGATGGTCAAGTCGGCTCCGAGTCTCAGCAGTAACTTCACCAATTGCATGTCGTTGGTCTTGCACGCACGATGCAGCGGAGGCAGTCCGGCCTTGTTCGTACTCATGAAATACGCTCTCTTGACGTCTCCTGGTGCCACTGAGAGGCTGGCCTCGAGGTACTCGAGAAGTCTCAACTCGATGGCCATGTTCCACTTGTCTGAGTCGGTCTTGAGCTGCGTCAACATGGCCGTCTCCTGCCTCAGTTTCTGCTGTTTCGCCGCCTCGGATCGAGCTTGTTCGGTCTGCAATTGGGTCGCGTAGTGGTCCTCCCACATCATCCGGCGGCTTTCGCGAGCTTCGCGCTTGCCATTGCGCAGCGCCTCGAGGCTTTCGGAGCAGTCGGAAATCTCGGAGGTGTTGAAATCCTCCGATCGGTGCACGAACTCGCGCTGGAACTTGAGCGCCGCCGCCACCTGCGCCTTCGGGATCTGTCCGCGTTGCCGCCGCCGCGGGGCCTCAACCATGGAGCGGAGCCGCTCCTGCAGCGACGCCATGGCAAAAATGGCGATATTTAGACCTGTCTTGGCTACATGTGTAATATTGCATACTACGTCACATGTCGCATATTTAGGTACTGTACTGCGCTCGCGGTCATTTAGCGACAAAGCAGTGAAGAGGAAGAGCGCGGTGAGCATGTTCGACTACGTTGCGCGCCAATACCGCTGGTACAAGCTCGAGTTCGGGCTCACGATGCTCAGCTGGTGGGAGGTGGCCATCTTCAGTGCGTCCCCCCGTGTTCATACGCCCAGTATTGGCCCCAATATAGCGATTTCTAACTCTGTCCTCCCTCTCTGTGCGTGGCAAACTCTGTACTAACAGACAGCTTCCTGCTGCTCGTGACCAGCGTCACGGGCTACTACGTCTACAACACGGGCAACTACATCGCGGGTCTCCTGCACTAAGAGAACGGGGAGGAAGAGCGTCGTCGTCCCCCCAACCAACGAAGGGATCGGATAACAGAGGAGGGAGGGAGACTTCTATATAGGGGAGTAGGCAGGTAGACAAACCTCCTGCAGCAGTGACGAGAGGGAGAAGAGTGGCTTCAATGCAAGGGGAGATCTATCTATCACACGCTGTCTCCCACCTTTTATTTTTACTTAAGGACCTGCGCGTATCTGGGAAGAATTCTGTAGTGGTTTCATGGGATGCCGTGCTCATGGTTTCACTATTCTTAGGGGGCTGCGTGGAGGGCAACGCTGTCGCCATCTTGGAGAGAGCAGCGGAAGACTAAAGCGACGGAAGATGGAGGACTTCGAATGTGATGACTTTGAGAGTGGGTGGCGTATTGGGGAGGATAATATACTCTATTGTGTGTGTGAGTGCTGACGCGTAGTGTTTCTCTAGAGACGCTGAAGGTGATCGTGGTAGGGAACGGCAATGCGGGCAAGACGAGCATGACGACGAGGTACGCCAAGGGCAGGTACACTGGCACGTACAAGAAGACGATCGGTGTGGACTTTATGGAGAAGACGGTGGAGTTGCGCGATCTGGGCGAGACCATCAACCTCATGATCTGGGATACAGCTGGCCAGGAAGAGTTCGACACGCTGACCAGCAGATACTACAAAGGTGGGGGGGAGGCTAGTTAGTCTATTAGCGAGCTGAATCTAACTTTATTTACTCGACTAGGAGCTGGAGCCGTCATTTACGTGTTCTCGACCGTGGATCGAGCGTCGTTTGACGACCTGCCCAAGTGGAGGCGCAAGGTTGAGGAGGAGTGCGGCCAAATCTGCAGCGTTCTGGTGCAGAACAAGATCGATCTGGAAGATGACGCGAAGATGACGCGCGATGAGGTCGAAGACATGGCCGACTTCCTAAGCATGCGGCTCTATCGCTCTTGCGTCCAAGACAACATCAATGTCGGCGAAGGTTTGTATTAACCTGTCCCCAATGTTCGCCCCATAGCTGTCTACTCACGTTGTCCTGTTCAGTCTTTCGTTATCTGTGCCGGAGGTTTCTAAAGAGTGGCGACGACGGCGACGAAATGGTGCACGCAGTCACGGACATTTCGACGCTGAGCCAGACCGTGAAACCCGCGGATATCTCGCGCTACCCTCCATCTCCAGAGCCCCACACGAAGCGGGAGATCTCGGATATCTCGGACATCGAATCGGATCGCACGTCGACTGCAGCTCCGTCGCCGACATCTCAGACTTGCTTAGGGAAATCGTTTCCTCCGTCTCCGCCTACAATCATCAATCGCGAGTGCGACAGTGACAGCGGCGACGACGCAGCACCCGATTCCCCCCGACGAAGTCGGAAGAAGAGTGACGATGTTGACGATGACCGCAGGCAAGTCAAGCGCCGGAGCTCTTCGAGACGAGAGGAAGAGCGAGAAATCCCACTAGAAACCGAGGAGTCTCCACGCCGCGCACCATCAGGACGCGAGTACGAATTCGACGATGACGATGACGACATTGAAGAGGACGAAGGTGCTAAATCGTCGCCCAAGTTACAACCAAGCAAGAGACGCACAAACGGCAAGAAAACGCACCCGCCTCCAGACTGCGTCATCTCCTAAGGAAGTTTGCAGTCTGCTAATATCAACTCAAGGCGTGCTTTTCCGATCTCCTTCAAATGCTGTTTTGTATTGAAAGATGCGCTGCCCCTGCCGTTGAGGGCTGCGCTTACCATTAAATCATTCCTACTGGCAAAATATGGTATGGTACGTCACTGCTTGTGTCTGGCAATGATTAATATTGTTCGCCGTGAATCCTCGAGCGGGACAGCGAATACAGGTCCGACAGGAAGCCGTCCTTGTCTGTGTGGCTGGTGCGTCCGTACCGAGGAGCTCGTCGGCTCTGCGGGCGGTGGCCATCGTCCGAGTACATGCTCAGGTCGAGGTTGTCGAATTCGGCGACGGGGGCGGCCTCCACGACTCCGAGGTCGAACTGGCTCAGGCCCAGACTCAAATGCGACTCGGTGAGCGGTAGAGCAGCCACCTCCGCTCCGTCGTCGCTATCGCTCGAGAGAACAGTGCAGCTACCGGTCGAGCTCAGCGTCTTGGACTCGGAAGTCGTGTACGGAGACCGGAAAGGGGGCAACGGGGCCGGGTACCGCTGCGCCACGTAGTTGGGCTCATACTGTCGAGACGGTGCCGCGTACTGGTCCAGCGGCGACTCATACTTCTTCTTATGCACTCGGTTCTCCTGCACGCGCTTGTTGCGGCCTTCCGTCTGCTGCCTGTGCGACTGAGGGTTGGCCGGGTACGGAGAGAACTTGTCCTCGGAATCCAGATCCGACAGCGACACCTCGTCGCTACGGTTGCTACGGTTGCTACGGTAGCTCTTGCTCGTGGTGCGGTCCCGTCCGGCCGCACTGCGCTCGCGGAGGTACTCGGGGTCGTCGTCGTCCTGGCTGCTCCAGTCGCTGGCCCAGTCGAGGTAGTTGGATCTCAAACTCGTCTCCGCTGCGGACTTGGAGTTGACGTTGCTCTTGGCCGACAGCTTGAGTGCGTTCTGGCGGCTGGAGGTGGATCGGGGCCCGCGGAGGGCGACGGGCTCCACCTCCGTGTCCGTGTCGGCGTTCGCGTTGCGGCCCTTCTTGATGCACGCCTCGAAGTTGAGCGCGTCGATGATGACTGTGTTGTTGATGCAGAGCTTGCAGAACCGCTGCTGGTGCGGCCGGCCGGTCTTGGCGTCGATGTGGTAGATGAAGCGGTAGTCCGAGCACGACTTGCACACGCTCTGGAAGCAGCCTGCGCACGGCCGGTTGGTCGACATGAAGGACCGGCCGTAGCAGATGTGGCACAGCGAGCTGGCCGGCCACTTGTTGTTCTGCGCGTGCTTCATCAGCAGCGAGTACTTCTTGGCCCGCGCGCTCTTGACGCAGTCCGTGACGTTCAGGAGCGTGCCGGCTACGACGTACTCGGCGAGACGCTGTGCTACCGAGTCCAGGTTGTACACGGTGGACCAGATGAAGCACTCGACGTTGGTCTCGTCGCGGTTGCGGTACAGGAAGCACGTGACCTGGTGCTCGCGCTTGATGCCCTTGATTGCGTCGATGGGCCAGTCCGGGTGGTCGATCGAGTGCAGCACGTGGTAGGCCAGCTCGTTGCCCTTGGCGTCTGTGGTCGTGCCCATGCGTTCGTACGCCAGCACGTCGCGGTGCTTGGACAGCCCCCACGCGGCCTTGCCAGCGAACCACTTGATACCTGCAAAACGGTAGGGCGCCTCGGCGCTGCGGGACTCGGTCACGTTCATAATGGCGCCGTCGACCAGCTTGTACTTGAGCAGCGTCTTGCAGGCACGGAGGTCGTCCGTGGTGTCGCAGTAGAGTCCGTCCATGACGTCCTCCACGGGGCCGTGGATCAGTCCCGTACCTTTGAACAGCGTCACCTGTGGGTCGCTCGTGCCGTACACGCTTTTGTAGATGTTCAGCTGGCCGCGTCGGCGCACGTGGATCCAATAGTCTTCGTTCGTGTGGCCGCCCTGGGACGAGTACTCGGCCACGGCGTCGCACAGGAACGAGGTGACATTGCGGTCGTAGCGCGCCTGCTCCTCGGGCGTGAGCTCGATCTGCGGGAACGGCGGGATTTTATCTGTCATGGTATCGAGTACCTGGCCAGCCCCGAAGCGGTTCGGTGGGCAGGCGAGGTGTGTGTGTCTTTCAGTGGGCCGGCCGACGTGCGTCCAATCCGGCAAATCTCCTTGTGAGATTGCGAGTCGAGGTGTATTCGGGGCAAGTGTAAGTGACGTCGTCGAGCCTGCCAGAGAGACGCTTTGGCGCACGAGCATTGTTCCCTTCACGGAATCTTGAGACCGGGACGTCCGTCTTTTGTCGCCAAACAGATCTCAAAGCGAAATCCGGCGGAAGGGGTCTCGGTGTCACGACCGCGCGGTTTGTGGATGGGGGAGCCCCGCCAAGCAGGGCTCGGCCAGCTTGTTCCGAGCAACGAACACGTTGTGCTGCTCGTCTACGTGGAGACTTGCAAGAGAGGGTTCAAGGATGAGGTGAGGCCGCAAAAGTTGGAAGGTGGACCGCGATCCGAAGCCACCTCGGCCTGGAAGGCATCCAGCATGCTGCTCGGTACACTGTAGCAAGCTGGTGCCATTGAAAGCGGCCCAAGCGTTGCAGCCAGCATGGTGGAACGCCTCTAAGCAGCACGAGTGTCTCCCGGTGGACATGTTCGAAAGGCATTAGTACACTGCACATAGAAATACATGTTACATCTACATTTTCGAAGGTCATCTAAATTTTAGAAAGTTAGAAGTTAGATGTACAGCACCGGGACGCGAATTTCTTAGAGAAAAGGTAGCTTGCTTAACAACAGCGACACTAACGGACTGCATCCGATTCAAGCTCGTTCATCTTACCTGCTCTTCTACATGACTTCGTAGCAAGCGGTTAGTGGATGTACATGTATTAAATAAGTGTAAAATATCTTAGAAACAAATCTCACAGTTTTCTCCGACTCTTTTTGAAATCGTTTCAGATTGGACGTCAAGGGCTCATTTCGGCACTTGCCGAGTTGCACACGCCTTCCCGAGTATCTCACGAGGTCCACCCCGGGCGGCTTGTCGAGGAAACATCAAGGGCAACTTCAACGTGGTCTGTAGCCGCCTCCATCGAAAACTGCTCACGTTGCAAGAGCATAACTTCTACATTGGTAGGTAGAAGCTCGAGCTGCGCGGGAACGAAGCGCTTTCCCGGCTTGGCCGCGACTTATTGTGTAGTTGATCCCTCAGGATCTCAGGCACCGCTGACACAAGATTGGCGGCGCTGGATCAGTGCGGCAAACAGCAGTTGACACACTCAACAACTCCAACCTTGCTCGCTCAAATCACCTGCCGATTTGTCTGCAAGTTTCGACATTTCCAACGCAGCGTCAGCAGCACCTCGTGGATTCGCCTACAGCAACCGATTATTCGGCAAGACGAACGGAAGTTTTTGAGCTTTCGTCCTTGAATCATCCATCGAACTCTGCACTACAGTATCGCCCGTTAAATTTCGTTTGCGACGATCAGTCTTTGAGTCAGCGCAAGACGCCAAGAACAGCCCGATAGCCGCACAGTGTACAGCATCCCCCAGGAAAAATCCGTCTTGGTCGGACACTGCAACGCGGTGCCGGTCGACGCTTTGTGCTTTGTGCACAAACGGATCCAGAGCTCGGTCCGACATAAGTTGAGAGTGGTTGCTGCACCCGTCTACTGGAGTCATCTTTTGAATTGTCCGCACCAATAACCTAACCACGCTTCTGACCTCCATCCGAGCTTCGTATACGCGATATACTTTCGACTTTCAACCATTCATTCGTAAAACTGCGGCGAGCCGCCACACGCATGAATCCCCCCCCCGCCGCGCGGTCGCCCTGTTGGCCGTACAAGCATGCGCATGATGTCGACGACTACCGGTAGCGCCTAGTGGTGCTGCAGCGACACCTTGTGGCGACGATGACGTGGAGCGCTCCCTGGCTGGCTGCAAGACTGCGGTCGACGCAACACAAAAGGCGTCAGAGCCCCCCCTCCTGCGCGCGTTTGAAGAGATGCACGAGCATCAGGCCACCTCTCAGTCCTGTCAGGCAAGTAACTGTTCGGGGGAGATCTATGCATTACTTGGTGTATTCATACTCGTGTCTGTACGCGCAGCGGCCAGCTTTAACCGGCGGAGACAGAAGGCACTTCCTGCTCCGCTTTCAAACAGCTTTACCAGGAGAACAAGCGAAAGAGCGCAAGCAGAATGCGTGAGACTTCAGCGTTTGGGATCAGTTCGAGGGCGGGGCTCGCTATGGCTATCGTCAGTCGGGTACAGCGGTATCAGTCGGGGAAAATAAGCTTCCAGTCGGGTACGGTGACGGGTGACGGGTGACGGTGTTCTCAGTCGGGTACCGGTGGTGATGTTTGTTGTTTGCTTGGCTAGGTCAACGCATGCGCTCAAGTTGTTTACCTGTACAAGACTACAGCTCGTGGCGTGGCCACAAGAATCTTACGAGCTGTTGGTAGGAGTTAACGTAAGAGAACGATGGAAAAAACAATGTAATGGACTGTCCGAGATGTGTAGTCCTGTACTGTTCGAAAATTCGCTCCCCGTAAGCTATGCACTTAGTCATTTCACTTAGAGGCCTCAGAGAGACCATTTGCAACCGAAGCAAAGCATAGGTCTGCAGTGTTCGGCGCGTGGGCCGGAAGGTATGCCTAAGTAGGAGTTTCTATCTAATCCAGATACGTCGCCTGGCCGAGCCGAGGACTTAGCGTAAGGCTCGAGGGGGTGGGGCAGGTCGCGCAGCGGAAGTGCCGTTGCTAAGTCCACAGGCGAGAGCCAACGTGAGAGTGTCCTACCCTCTTTAACATCAAGTAACAAGTGCTTAGTCGCTTTGGTGGTCGGCATTGGGCCTTCTCGAACATTCTTCATCTAACCGGTCTATACATGGAGTATACAACTTGCTTCAGTTATGGTCGGTTCTTGGCGGTCGTGGTCGGGCGCAAACGGGTATAATAGTCTCGTCACAGCCCAGTTTTCCATATGGTGGACGGGTGCAGCAACAAGTGCCACATAAGTTTACGGTCGGTGCACGGGTCATCGACTAGCGCGTGGCATGCGGAATGCTTCCACGCGCGGGGTTTCCATGTGGCGCTGTTATATTCGCCTGGGATGCCCCAACACGCTCGTTAACTCTTTCAGTGAAGGGCACACCGGAACCACCTCGCCACCAAGTCGGACAAGGACGGCATGGCATGGCATGGCTTGCCGATTGTGGCCATGTGTACAGTGCTTAATCAAGCAAAATCGTCGAGACGTGGAGACTCACTCGCGTATGGCCTCGGTTACGAAGACGTTTGTGCAGTAATCGACACCTCGTCCGTGTTCGTCCATTTCGCACACTTGCAGCGTTACTGCGAGCCTGGTTTCAACTCGCGGCCATAGAGACAATGCGAAGATGGCTCCAACCCACAGGAATGACAATCGCAGCATTTCTTCTTGCGGCTCTCCAAACTTTTTACATCTCGCACAACATTTCCCCTTTCCGAAAAGTTGTGGTCACCACGATGGCAGAATGCAACGCAGCAACGAACCAAGTGGACCGCTCTTAGCACGTTGGGGCGCCAAGTTAGAAGCCGGCGCAGAGTTTTAGTGTGTTTCTTGCCGCACGTGTGGCTGTGCTCACCGATCGTGTTTCCGACGAGCGGGCTGTTTCGAGAAATTCGAGCCCAGAGCACCTCACGTTTTGCGTACAAACTGCTGAGTCAGCAATGCAGTTCGCCTGTATGCTGTACATGTACATCGAACCTGTAGCTCCAAGGCATTTTTAACAATTAGAGCTAAAGCTCGATTCAAACATCACAACGGAGGATGCCTCGAAACGGTTCAAAAGTATACTGTAAGCGTCGTTAAGCCACGTTAGATCTTCTTGGCAGCCACTTCGACAATTGCAAGGGTGGTTTACTGTAGCAACTGACACGATGTTTGATATGCTTTCCTCTGCGTGTATGAAACCTGCAACTAAAACCCCTTTGATGAGCTTTTGAAATACTACGTACACGTAATTCATTTTACTAACTGGCACCCAGTTTAAGTTGGCAAATACTAATACCTGTTCACACAAGAAACGAGCCGTTCCTGTCATCTGGGCCGGAATCGGTCATCGAGCTCCCTTCCCGGACATGATCAGCGCCTTCACCGAAAATGGTCAACTTGCGAGGAGGAGAAATCCCGCCTACCACTTTCTTCACACAAGGGATGCAAAAGTGCTCGGTGAGAGGCTTCCCCGTTCGTGTGCTGGTCTCGTATATGTTTTGCTCCAGTGAGCAATTCCGGCACGTATTCTGTGGTTGAACCATCGAAACCGAAATAGTCAGTTAAGCACACACCACACTTTACTGCATCGTGGAGACAGAATTTCTCACCTGCATGCACCCCGCGCACTGCGTGGTGCCACTGCGAGATTTGCAGCGAGCGTGGCACACATCGCACACATCACTAGAGTATTGCAAGCGAGCATTTAGTCAGAAGCTCTGAAGAGTAAATCGAAAGAGAAAAATAAACCAACCAACCTGGGTAAACTCCGCTTCACATCCGCAGTCTCTATCAGACGCGAAAACTTCTTCGCCTGCGCGCACTGAATCGCATTGCTCACAGCGAGCCACTTCCCCGCCATAGCGTACTCTGACACCTTCTGCATCACCTTTCCGCGAGCGAAGAAGTCGCCCTGGAAGAAGCACTCGACGTACTCCGGCGAGTGCTGTCGGTACAAATAGCACGTGGCTGTCTGCGCGCGCTTGATGTTTTTCATGTTGTCTGCAGGCCACTCCGACCGCTCGATGGATTGGTAACTGTGGAACGCGAACTCGTTGCCGTGTTCATCCATCACCTGCCCCATTACCTTCGACAACGGCAACAATCTCCCCGTTAGAGTGCCACACCTGTATCAATAGCGCATTCAACTTGTACTTTACCTCGTAGTTCAGCATGTCACGATCAGCAACAAGTGGGCCAAGTGGCGCCTTAGCCGCGAACCACTTGATCCCAGCAAAGCGATACGGAGCGTCGGGCGAGCGGCGCTGGCTGACTTGGAACACGGCACCGTCGATGAACTTGTAGCTGAGCAACGTCTTGACCTTGCGCAGGTCCTCGGTCGTGTCACAATAGAGTCCGTCCATGATGTCCTCCACCGTGCCTCTCATGAGGCCCTTGCCCACATAGAGCGTGACTCTCGGGTTGGAGGACCCCTCGATGTTCTTGTAGACGTCCATCTTGTCGCGCCGACGCACATGAGCCCACTGCTTCCGCTTCAGGTCTGGCTGCTGTTCTTCGTGGTACGCGTGCAGCGTCCGCTTGAGCAGGTCGTTGCTGACTCGGTCGTAGTATCGCTGCTCTTCGTCCGTGAGGTGAATTGTCGGGAAGCGGTTGGTCGCCAAGCACAGCACCATGGTGGCACCTTCTTTGGCTGGAAATCAGCGGCGGATTTGGGCCGGGGGTGACTGCGATGCCGACAGAAATTCAGGAATGAGGTGCCTGCGCGACTCGGCAAGATCGTCGTGTGGTAACTGCATCCACCTGGCTATACCAGTCATTGTGTCATTAAATTTACGTAAACTAAGTGAATTAGAAGTGTCAATGTAAGGAAAAGTTCTTAATTCGAGGGAGTCTAACAACTCAGAGACCGTCGTTGTGTTGTCGTGCAAATGGGAAACATGGCGCACGCTCTCGTGGCGCTGACCTCGCCAGAGGTGTCGAAGTCTTCACAGCAGAGCCTCCTGAGCCAACCATTGCAATGACCGTCGACCTAATGGCCAATCCTTGCAAAGACCTGCGTGCAGGTTACCTAGGTAAGAGTGTATTTCTCGAGTGACCGCAGGCTCCTTTACTCCTGGTCTTGCACGAACTATAGCCACCTCCGCGATCCGTCTGCTTCAACCGAACTTGCGTTGGTGGTCGGAGGTCGGAGACGCCCGTGGCTGGAAGGGGAAACGTAACTTGCATCCTGGTTAGTTAGACGCAGATCCCCTTGATCGGGGTCGAACCGAAGCAAAGAGATTCAATTCCAAGCGTGCATTGAACACCAGGAGCGACAGCGATTTCCTGCGTCCTCGACGGGGACTCTCTAGTGTGACTCGCCGCCGCCTGGACATTGTTGCGAGGTTAACGGATAGACTAGGAGGAGAGGAGTAGGGAGGAGTCGTCAAAAGACGAAGTGAGTTAGATTAGAGATGGCGCACTGCCAGCAGCAGTTAGATGGTTGGTTCTAGCAAAACTACACTGGTATAGACTATACAGAATAGTTACTCCTTGACTAACAGCTTTGAAGGGACCTTTTGTATCAGATTATCCGCTTCCAGAGGTAGTTGGTACTATGTGCCACTATCTAAAGGGTGCAAACATTGACAGCCTCCCTGCATCTTTGCATATGATTGGCACATACCCAAAGGCATCCAATATTACAGGTCTATGGAGAATCTCGTTACAAACGCCTCAGTCTTCAAAGAGTCGTCTACCAAGGAAGCCCCTGAGCTAACTGCTCCGACTTAACCCACTCAGCCCTGCTGTGTTGGGAAGAAGGACTTCACGGGCAGGCCATGGCGACACTCTCGAAGACAGCGCAGTCAGCAGCACTGGTGCCGGGCACGCTGTCCTCAGCGCCGAAAGGCCTGGAGAAAAGGAAGCTCGGCACTGCAGCTAAGATTCGAGAGCGCAAGCGGAAGCGGGCAGCTGCTCGCAAGGTGCTGGTGCCAAGTCCAGCGTGGAGGCAGATAAGTGGGGGATGATGTAACGGGGTACAATCAAGTGTACCCATTACATGAAGAGTGACGGGTGTCACTCTCCCGAGTACATGGTACATAGTACCAGTAGCTCCGCAAGCCAACCATTTGAGTTTGTGTGGGCTTTTGTATAGTTAACTTGTAGTTTGTATTACGACCAAGTTAACCTCTACCAAAATACAGTCAGTCTGATAACCTACTCCTTTGTAGCAAACCGTTCCCTTTGAGGCCGGGAACTGGTGAACTGCTGTTCACCTGGATAGTAATATCCGCACACACTTCCTCTGTGCATTGTGCTGTGTGACCCCGTCACACTTGGTAGCACTCGTAGTCAATCCTACGCCTACGCGGGTAGATTGGTCTACCTGAATCCTCGGTGGCTCAGGTCTGTGAGCCACGATGGACCCCAGTGAGTTTCCTCACTTGACCGACTCGCAGTTCGAGTCGGTGCGGAAGATGGCGGGCATCTTCGGAAGAGATGCCCTCCGGACCTTGGCGGCGGCGACACCAGCCGAGCAGGCCGAGTGGGTGAGCGCGTTTGACGAGTACGAACGCGGGCTCCTCGCTCATGTGCAGGGAAACCTGCTGGCTCAGATGAGTGAGCCCAAGCGGGTGCAGCCTAAGCCTCTGCGGCTAGCTGTGCCACCGTTCGAAGGGAAGGAAGGCGAGAACATCCACTTCTGGATCCGAGAGACCGAGATCGCAATGAGCGCAGGTCTCATCTCGACTGAGAACCGGGGGAGGAGTGCTCGGAAGCACTTCCTTCCTCCAAGGGCTTAACACCCGGTCGTCATGGATGACGTTCGACTGGGTGTCGACCAGCGCAGCTGTGGCCTTGCGCACAGAAGACGTAGCCTGGGTGCATGGCGTACCTGCGGCGATGCATGTTGCGTCGCCGCCGACTCGGCGGACATGGTCGATCACGACTGGAGAGTGTCTGCCGGAGGGCGACACCTCAACTGACCACATGCAGGAGCATGCTCGGTCTGACTGCGAAGGCCGCGGTCACTGCACGGCGTTGGGACAACAAGTGTCCAGGACTCGGTGCCGAGATGGAAGAGTCTGAGTATACGTGCATGCCATGCAGCTACTCTAAAGAAAGGACAAGCCGTACGCTGTCATGGGTGTCTTCACCCGCAGACGTGGGTAACAGAGTACCACGTCAAGTCACGCAGACTCAAACTGCATACCGGCTGGTAGATACCAAGCCTTGGTCGATGATGATGACCAGGAGCCCAAGCAGGGTAGCTGCTCGCGCCAGCGGAGTCTGCTGGCGCAATGACTCGGCGCTGCAGGGCGGCGCGAGGTTAGGCGACCGGCTGGCGCCTGGCCCGCCGGGGTTCGAATCGTAAGTGGGGGAGGGGGTCGGAAGTGCGTTTCCTCCCGACGTATCTGGCATGAGACTTGCTTCGTGATAGAAGCTGGTGTAGTGGCTGCATGGTGCAACCACTCACGAAGTATTGCACTGGACCTGATGCATCGGTACTCAGGTCCCAAGGTCACGGTTACCGATGGCCAGCAACGTTGGCAGAGGTCGCTGCCGCTGCTGGGCCGAAGATGGCGCACGTAGACGCGCTACCGGAAGGCTACCTCGGTCTGGCGAGGGCATGGCAGCTAGTCTGCGACTTGGTCCACAGACGAAGGCGTGTGCGCTTACGCGACGCTATGCCGCAGCCCGATGCTGTTGCTACACTGGGTGCGGTACGTCTACCGACCAGATAGCCACCAGCACCATACCATAGCTCAAGGCTGTTGCTACGCTGGGTGTGGCACGTCTGCCGGCCAGGTAGTCAACGGCAAGGAGCTTGGGTGTAGCCCACGAAGGGTGAGCCCGAACGTGTTGCCTTTACGGGCATTCACACTTAGCGCGGTGCATGCTGCGCTTGTACGGCGCGAAGCCATACGCGTGCACGTGGCACATATGTCTGTGATGTAGACGCGGTGCCGTCGGCCCGTGACGCTCACTGTGCGCGAGGTACTCGCAGTGCACGCAGCACTTGCCGTGCTCGTGGCACTCGATGTGCACGAGGCACTAATGGCAGTCGTGGTACACGAGGTGCACGACGTGCCTTTGGTGTACGGGGTGGTGCCCCTGTACACCGTCATGTCCTGGTATGGACTGTGCGTTATGCTGCATAGCACGCACACTGACCTGGTGTTGGTCGCCGCGATGCATGAAGCAACCGCTGGCGGTAGAGGGCAAGACACCTCACACCATGATGAAGTACCATTGCGGTACCTTGGTGTCGACGGAAGACACCTCTGCGTCGATGGCACGATGGCCATGAGGCGGGGCAGGACATTGAACAAGTCCGCCGCGTTGCTCGGAATGATGAGCGGGCTGTGAGCAACAGCCGTGGTCCCCGGGACTATGCCCCCCCCCCGATGCTTCTTGGCTTTGGTCAACGTTTGACCTCTGCCCATGGGTCGTGCCGACGAACTCAGACGACCGACACACTGCGCCGTGACGAGCGGGGTCTGTCGGACCGCTGTCATGGCCGGAGACGAGCAGCACAGCTCTCGCTATGGTTACGCTACGCGCTGACCTAAAAGGTGCCGTCCCTCGCGGGAGGCACCGCAGCACGAACGTGCCAGCGGGGCCCGTGGGCCATGCGACGCCAACTGCTGGTGGTCTACGAGGGACACCGCAAGTTTGGAGGCATATGCATCCCGTGCCGAGGCACTCTGCGCCTGCTAGCGCTGTGGATACAGCCACTAGAGGCATCGGCTTTGCGGCCAACATCGCCGAGGGCAGGGGGGTGCAGCGCGGGATGCCCGCTGCGGGCACAAGTCACTGTGGGTGTGACAATGAGGCGCGCCAGCCTTGCGGCGGCGGCGCCCGAGAATCCGACCTGTGGGTGTTCGGATTCTCTCGAAGCTGATTGGAGAATCAGATGTGATTCTCAGATAAGTGGGGGGTGATGTAACGGGGTACAATCAAGTGTACCCATTACATGAAGAGTGACGGGTGTCACTCTCCCGAGTACGTGGTACACAGTACCAGTAGCTCCGCAAGCCAACCATTTGAGTTTGTGTGGGCTTTTGTATAGTTAACTTGTAGTTTGTATTACGACCAAGTTAACCTCTACCAAAATACAGTCAGTCTGATAACCTACTCCTTTGTAGCAAACCGTTCCCTTTGAGGCCGGGAACTGGTGAACTGCTGTTCACCTGGATAGTAATATCCGCACGCACTTCCTCTGTGCATTGTGCTGTGTGACCCCGTCACAGGGACCGGAGGGTGTGAGGCCGCGGGGCCGGGGTGAAGAAGGTCGCGGGGGCCAAGGAGAAGAAGCTGAAGAAGGCCGTTGGAGCCAAGGCGAGGAAGGCTGTTGGTAGGCCGCTCGCAGAGGCCTTCCAAGCAGCCATGGCCGAGGCTGCTGCAGAGTCTTTGGAGACAGCGCCCGCAGCAAGCAGTGTTGCGCCGTGCGGCTCGCGCAGTGGCGCTGGAGCGCCGGCTAGTACGTCGAGGGAGCATGTAGCCGCTGCCACGGCACATTGTTCCTTAGTGACATGGGTTCAACATCTCGCACCACCGACCAGGCTGCAGCTCAGATCTTGACGGAACTTGCAAGCCGTGCTATCGATGGAGGCGTGCATCACCCGGAGGTCAAGAGGGCTGCTGGTAGGACTGGCAAGGCATCTCGTAGAGCCCTTTCTGCTGCAACCGACCAGCGTGTCACGGCACGTACGCATGTACCTCGTGCCACCAAACAGGATGCAGCCACCGAATGTGAAGATACAGTCATCGAACTGGGCACTTCTGACACCAATGAATCGTCAGATGGTGACGTGTATTACCCAATATACGGTAAGTATTACAGCAGCAAGCAGGTGACGGTAACAGCGGACTATGCAACTACGAAAACGACCTGGAGGGTGGCCCGTATCAACGACCGCCGCAATTCTTCTCGTGGCCCAGAGTACCGTGTGCTTTATCTCAGCCGTCTGCTCATCAACCGCCGCTACTATCAACGCACTTGGGAGCCTCTTCAGCAGCTTTTGGACGATGGCTTCGCCAACGAGGTGGACCTCGTGGATCGCTGGAAGGAGTCCGGCGAGGAGAAGTTCAAGGACTTCTGACCTAAGGACGACCTCGGCAAGCGTGCAATTGGTGCTGACGCTCGTGGCCTGTGCATGTTCAATGCACTGAAGCGTGCGGCCGAGCTTGCCGGACGCCCGGACATCGTCACGCAAGATGATATCGACACGTTTGTGGCTGTGAACTCCGAGAGCATGGAGTGGACCTCACAGTGGGCACTTCGTGGAAGGTGGTGCTACGGTTCCTGCGCCGCCTGAGGGATGCTGGCAGGGATTTCATCTTCAAGGCCATCGACAAGGACAACTTCACTATTGCTGGACGGCGTGGAGCACGTGTGCTAGAGGAAGTGCCTCTCTACAACGGACTTTACTTCGTTGTTGCCTACAACCACAGTCTAGTGAGGCACGCGTTCGTGCTAAGCGTCCAAGGGAAGAAGGGCAAGGTTCGGCGCATCTACGACTTGAAGGAGCCCAAGCCAGTGGCGTCGGCGATGGGCTGGATTACCTTCGTGGCCTGTATTCGACCTTTCATTGTCTTTAAGAAAAAGTATGTAATTAGGAACCACGTTTGCCATATCGAAAATACATTTCCCATTAAAAAAATGTGACTGCATGGATATGGGGAGTCATATGCCTAATATAATTCGGTACAAAACCAGGGAAACCTCAGTGAGGAGAAATCCTTTGAGCGAACAAAAGATAAAACCCAGTGGGAAAAACTAAAGGAACGCAATTGAGTAGGCACGCGTCATGCATTAGTGTTATTCTCGTACACTATACGGAATGGCTAATTAAGCGTCAAGGGATTCCATCCTGAGCTTTGCCCTTAGTTCTCTAAACTGAGGCGTGTCTAAAGCTTTAGTAAATATATCAGCAACCATAGTTTTGGTGTTGCAGTAGGCGACGGAGAACTCGTGTCGCTCGACTTTTTCCTGCACAAAACAGTATCGAACATGAATGTGCTTCGACCTCCCGTGTAGTTCTGGGTTATAGCAGATCTTAATGCAGCTTGTTGTCCTCATGAATATCATGGGCTTGCGTTGTGCCAAAAACTAACTCTTTGAGGAGCAGTTTGAGGAAAATCATCTCTTGCATGCAGTGACACAGAGCGATGTACTCTGCCTCTGTTGTAGAGAGAACCACTGTGTGGTGTTTGCGCGAAAGCCATGAGATAGGACTGTTTGCAAGCATAGTCACATATCCACCAACAGACCGCCTCGTGTCGGGGCAGTTGGCATAATCAGAGTCGCTGTAAGCTGTCAGCTTGTCGCCCAGGTTCTCGGGTGTGACATCGAGAGATCCACCAAGGAGAAGACCGTAGTCCTTAGTCCCTAATAGATATTTCAGACCTCTAACTACAGCTTTCCAGTGCTCCATTCCCGGATTAGCAAGGAATTGGCTGACCTCACGCATGTAGAATGCCAGGTCGGGTCTCGTGCCTACCATGAGATACATGATACTGCCAACGGCTTCGCGATACGGAATATCTTTCATCGCATCTTTCTCTGCCTCACTACTAGGCTGGCTGCTTACGGAGAGTTTAACGTTCCGCTCAGCTGGGGTTGCTATCGGGTACGGAATGTAGTCGCTGAAGCGGTCAAGGACCTTCGTAGCGTATTTGTGTTGGTGGATAAAGATCGTTCGGTTCTTACGGTCACGTTGAATAGACCAGCCGAGTAAGTACTTCACCTCCCCTAAATCTGTCATGGAGAACCGCTGTTTCAGGGCGGATTTCAACTCGTTTACGAGGGCTGGTGTAGGCGCAATGATCAGGAGGTCGTCAACATACACAGCAATGTAGCATGTAACACCATTAACCGTGCGTTTGAACACACAGCTGTCCTTAATGAGTTTGTGGAACCCTAGGCTTTCAAGGAAGGCAGACAACGTTTTGTACCATACACGGGGAGCTTGTTTCAATCCGTACAGGCTCTTTAGGTGCTCCTTACCGGGGACTTTAAAACCTTCCGGCTGAGCCATGTAGATCTCCTCCTCTAGCAAACCATTGAGAAATGCTGTCTTTACGTCCATTTGGTGGATTTCAAGATCAAGCAACGCTGCAATGGTAAGAAGGAGTCTGAGTACCTCCATCCTGATAACAGGTGAGAAAATCTCGTTGTAATCAATGCCATGTTCCTGAAGGAATCCTTTGATCACTAGACGCGCTTTGAAGCGGTCAATTTCGCCTGTGCCGGTATATTTCACTACAAAGACCCATCGGCAGGTTAAAATCTTCCTTGCTTTCGGAGGGGGTACCAGAACCCAAGTTTGGTTGTCCATGTGGGACTTGTATTCTGCTTTAGCTGCTTTACGCCACCGATTAGCGTGAGCCGATTTCATAGCCGCTCGATACGTGGTGGGCTCGGTTACATACCGAATAGCTAGCAGTGTATAGAGCAGTTTTCTACGTTGCTGCTGCTCCTGTAAATCTTCCTCAGAATTGAGGGTTTCTTCCGTGTCATCCGTCATGACACGGGGACGCTTAGGAGTAGGAGGCGATGGAGTTTCAGAGGATGTCTCTGTTCGGAACGAGTAATGCATTTGTGTCCTGTCGAGCACCTCCCTAAGGGGTGGTAGCTGACGCTTACGACAGAGGGCACGACAAACGTCTGCGCGTGGGCGGGCACAAGTATCTTGACAATCAACCAAAACAACTAAGCAGCCGCTGCCCTCATTCGGTTACCTTCTGGACGGCCAAGACCCAACCCAGCGCCACGACGGCGCTCGAGAGCATGAAGTAATTCACGACCACCAAGGCGTGCACGCCCTGCAGCTTGCGGACCGTACGAACCCCTGGCCCCAATGGCGTCCCAGCCTGGGACTCCCAGGACGCTGTGGACGTATCAGCCTGGGGCTCCCAGGAGCTCTCGAACGCGAAGAGGAAGCTCGGACGCACGACGAACACGAGCCCGCTGAAGGCGAACATGGCAGAGAGCAAGCTCACGGGGTCAATGCGCTCGTTCAGGAAGCAGGCACCCTTCACGTTGTACGGCAGCGATTAAGAGTGCAGTAAGGCGTGGTATCACCTCAATGACCATCGACTTGAATAGGTTCAACTTCACTTACCGCAAAGAAGGTCAGGACGGGCGAGATGAAGACGATGGCGCTAGCGTCCACCAGCACCATTTGAGAGATGGCGTAGAACGCGAAGGCGATCGAGGAGAAGCCCGCGAGGCAGCGACGTGCCAGCATCATGCGCTGGTCGGGCGCGACGTCGAGATTGTTGAAGGGTGTAGTGGGGCGACGGTCTTCACGACCTGACCACGCATCGGGCTGGCGACCGAGGACGGTCCCAGTCGAGGCTGGTGTAAGATAAGACTCGGAGGTTGGTAGGCCCTAGGAGGATAGCTACATAGTGCAGTGGAGGTATCTGACGAAGTCCCTGCCGATCTCAATCTGGAAATTGCAGACTAGAATACAAGCAAGAGTTTACAGGAAGCACCAGCTTCCCTAGCGAGTGTGTTCATTCGGATCCCACTACAAAGTTAACTTTAGTGTCGCAGGAAACGACATGGGCAACGGAACGACGTCGACGGATGCGACTCCTGCTGCCGCTGCGACTCAGCAGGCGGCTAGCACGGGTCAAACCCTGCGGCCAAGGAAGACTGCGGCTGCATCAACGAAGCAAGCAGGCCAAGCCAGGCCAACAAGAGGCACGGGCAAGAAACCTGTGCGCACTGCTGGCGCGAGTAGAGCTCGGCAGCAGGAGACCGAGTCGGTCCCGGTGGGGTTGGGAGGTGGCTCGATGCCGCTGACGACCAGTCAGGAGACCGACTACCCTTCGGTCGCGCACCTGATCTTTATGGTCACTGCAGCGCCGAAGGTCGAAGACATCTCGCACGAAGCGCTCACCCGCTGGGTCGACCTTCGGCTCGAGTACGAAGAGATCATGAGGGCGCGCTGTGTGTCGTCTGGGGAAGACCTGAAGTCTGTCATGCGTTCGATACGCAACTCGTTCGACGACAGCTTTCTCGAGACACTGTGTGAGACGAAATGGGATAAGGCAAAGGACGAGCTCACCGATGAGTTCATCTGGGAGTGGATCATGGCGACCGTACGGAACTTCAAGAACAACGCTTTGCCGAACATCGACGAGTTGTTTCAGGCTCAGCTAGTGATGTCAATAACCAAGTCTGATATTGATGCGAGAGTCATGGACTATTTCCACCTGTAGTGAAAACGAATGGGCTGACAGCTTTGTTCTCAGAGGAGGACGGGACCAAGAAGAAGTGCAAAGTCCTGCTCAACTGTCTACCTCGAGAATTGAAAATCCGAGTGAAGAACGAGATTGATTTCGCTTGCCTGCCGCAAAGTCCAGTGTGTCGCTGCTGTTCAAGCTCGTGAGTGAGAAGGCGTTGGAAATTGATCGCGAGGACAAAGCCCACACGAAGAACAAGAGGCGTCCTCACACGCAGAAGTCAAAGCAGGAATTGGCCTCGAGGCCCCCGAAGCGTGGCAGAATCGTACGTGAGAAGCAAAACCCTCGCGAATCTCAGGCACCGGCAACTCAGAGGACTATATTTCGGACCGACTCGGAGCAAGCCCAGCCAGGACCTAAGGGTGGGTGTTGGACCTGTGGTGGCCAGCACCGTCAAGCCGATTGCCCCGACAAGCCAGCCGACGATTCCGCTGGAACACGGAGGCAGAAACCGGGGAGGAATCGTAAAACTAAGACGAATTAGAGAGTGCCTACCCGATCGAGTGGGCTAAGCCCGATTACTGCGTGTTGGTGGTGTTGTGGATGTGGAGTACTGTCCGGACTCGGGAGCGGAGACATCGTGTATCAGCTCTACGACTGAAGAAAATTGGTGAGCGAGGTGTGCATTTTGAAGTAATGACATTGAGCGCTCGAGTGCAAGCTGCCGGGTGGAGGGAAGGCGTGGGCGCGCGAAATGACGAAACTAAGGCTCTCGCTCATGACCGCCGCTGGCCCTGTCAATATTCTGAAACCAGTGCCGTGTTTGATTCTCGATAATAAGGAATATGTTTTTTACTTGGAGATGATGTGCTGAAGGCTTTAGGAATCGATGTCGAGCGCCAATTGGAGCTGCTAGCCACACCAAGAGGCGACGACGGAGATGACGATGAAGAAGTTCCTGAAGTAGCAGCAGGAGACAATGACGCGGAGGCGATTCGACAGGCAGTAGAGGCAATGATCCAGCGGGCTCTAGATGAAGGCTTCCCTGCTGACAAAGTCGAGCGACTGCGCACGATTGTGTACGCCTATGATGTCTGGAGGCTAGTTCTCGGCGATGATCCACCTGCAAATGTGGAACCGATGAAAATTAGGATGAAGACGGGCTGTAGGCCGTACAAGGCGAAGGCTCGCAAGTATGCGCCCGAATACCAGGCATTTCTTGAGTCGTTCAACGAGATGTTGGTGAAGCTCGGGTGGGTTTACGAGAACCCGACCAGCCGTTGGGCGTGTGCCGCGCTACCTGTTCGGTAGCGTGGCGCTGGTGATTTTAGGCAGACTGTGGACTACAAACCTTTCAACGCACAGACTGAGCCTATGGCTGGACTAATGCCCAACTTGCACGTTGATTTGGAGAATGTGAGAGGCAGCAACCACTTTGGGTTGTTCGACTTCATTAAAGGCTACTGGCAGCTCCCACTTGCCAAAGAGTGCCAGGAGCTGTTGTCCTACATGACCCACCGCAAGATCTACACCCCAACGCGAGTACCTCAAGGCAGTGCCGACGCTGCGTTGTACACGCATTTGTTAGTCTGGATAGACGACTTACTGTTGTACGCCGCCGACATTGACACATACCTGGACAAGTTGCAGGAAATGCTTGAGTTGACGGCCAAGTTCGGCTTCAAGTTGAGTGTTTCGAAGTCCTGCGTATATAAACGTGAGGTGAAGTGGTGTGGGAAAGTGATCAACGGTGAAGGTGTGAAGCATGACTCAGAGCGCATCCAGGCCTTACGGTCGATGCCCTACCCGACGAATGCCGGAGAACTCCAGCAGTTCTTGTGCTCTACAAACTGGATGAGAGACAGTATCGTAGACTATGCGCGATTAGCACGTCCTCTGCAGGACACACTGGACAAAGCGATGGCTCAGGCGTCAAGGCGAACGAAGCGTGCGGCTGCGGGTATACCGATCGCACTTACCGAGCAGGAATGCGCGGCGTACGACGCGATGAAGCAGACTCTGGCTGATGAAGCCACCCTCGCGTTCCCAAAGCCGGATGCAGAGATGGTTTTGCTGACGGACGCCTCAGACGTTAGATGGTCAGTGGTCGTGACGCGAGTGGCCAGTTGGAAAAGTGATGCAAACATCCAGGACCAGCAACATGAGCTGCTTATCTGTCTTGGTGGTACTTTTACTGGAGCACAAAAGAATTGGAGTGTTATCGAAAAAGAGGCCTACCCTATCATCATGGCGTGCGACAAGCTGAGCTGCTTGTTGTTGCGGCCGGGTGGCTTTCGCATGTACTGTGACCACCGCAACCTGATTCATGTGTTCGCGCCGGGTCGTGAGGTGAAGAAGCATGTTCGTGGCAAGCTGTTGAGATGGTTAATGAAATTGATGAAGTTTCGGTATACTATTGAGCATATCGATGAAGCACACAACGTGTGGGCTGATATGGTGTCTCGATGGGCAGGCACACGGCCCGCACCAAGTGTGGCAGTGAAGCGCGTCACACTGCGCCGCCAGCGTGATGAGGACCAGTCCGGTGACTCAACTAGTCGACCGAACGACCGACCGCGAATTCGGCCGTTCAGTGACGGCAACTTTGAATGGCCAACAGTTGAAGAGCTGCAAGAAGCTCAGCAGCGGCACATTGTCGACCGGCCACAAGGCCTGACACGGAGTGATGCTGGTCTACTGTGTGGTAATGAACGGATTTGGGTTCCTAGTGCCGAAACGAGTCTGGTTCAACGACTTTTAGTGATCGCCCACTGTGGGGCGCAGGGTCACAGAGGCCGCGAAGCGCTGATGAACGTGGTGAACCGCAGGTTCCTCATACGGAATCTCTCCGCCCTAGTCAAGACTTTCCTTGCTGGCTGCCTCATGTGCCAGCATGTAAAAGGAGGGAAGGTGGTGATGAGACCATGGGCAGAGACATTCCGATGCAGCGAACGAAATGGAGCTTTACATTGGGACTACCTACATCTTGGTGAATCATTTGGCGCCTTGCAGTACCTACTGGTGCTAAAGGATGGTGCGACCCACTTTTGCGAGCTAGTGCTGTGTGCTGTACCTACAGCAGCGGTGACAGCTGAAGCAATCCTCGACTGGCACAGCCGCTACGGAGTACCTCGGGTATGGATAAGCGACCAGGGCACCCACTTCAAGAACCAAGTGGTGGCCGAGGTGGCGAGACGTCTTACCTGTGGGCAGCGCTTTACGGTGGCATACAGTCCGTGGACTAATGGGTCGATTGAGAGAGTCAACAGGGACATTGTCCAGGTCCTCCGCGCTATGTGCCTCGAAGCCAAGGTGGACATTCGTGATTGGGTACATTTTGTTCCGGTGGTACAGTCGAACTTAAACCACACCCCAGTTCCGTCGCTAGCCAACAAAGCACCAGTGGAGTTGTTCTGCGTCCTACCGGCTGCATCCCCGCTTGACTTTGGATTCAACGGCGAGGACAACACATTCCTAGAGCTCGGTACAACTAGCAGCCAGATAGAAGCAAAGCTGGCACTGCTGCGTGCCAGGGTGCAAGAGATGCACAAGCGAGTGCAAGTGGCAAGGTCGGAACAAACAAAACGGAATCAGAAAACGCAAAGAGGAGCCAGAGGCGAATTTCGATGTCGGTGACTACGTGTTGCGGTCTCGAGTGGACCAAAAACAGAATGACAAGCTGCTTGTCACTTGGATAGGCCCGTATCAGATCGTTGGTGCAGACGAACACTCTTTCCGCGTGCAGCACCTAGTGACTGGCGCGGAATCAGACGTACATGCGTCACGCCTTAAGTTCTACGCGGACGCGTCCTTCGAGGTAACGGAGGAGATCCGTGAGCACGTGGCTGCTCAAGGCATTGTCCTGACCGTTGCTGAGCTGAAGGAGCACCGGTGAAACTCGGCGAAGAGGTGTTACGAGATACTGGTTGGGTGGAAGGGTCTGGAGCCAATTGAGGAATCGTGGGAGTCGCTCAGTTCACTGTACAAGGATATCCCTGTGATGGTGAGGCAGTACGTAGCCGCGACGAGTGAAGTGCAACTACATGTAACATTGGAGCAACTTTAGCACTTCAATTTGAAGTGACTATGTTGCGGGTACATGGTACCATTCCATTGGTACACTGGTACATTCGAGCAACGTTACCAACAAATCCCAGGCTGGCCACTTCCAAACGCGTGGTCAAGTCTTGGTGGGGCGGTGTAGTGGGGCGACGGTCTTCACGACCTGACCACGCATCGGGCTGGCGACCGAGGACGGTCCCAGTCGAGGCTGGTGTAAGTTAAGACTCGGAGGTTGGTAGGCCCTAGGAGGATAGCTACATAGTGCAGTGGAGGTATCTGACGAAGTCCCTGCCGATCTCAATCTGGAAATTGCAGACTAGAATACAAGCAAGAGTTTACAGGAAGCACCAGCTTCCCTAGCGAGTGTGTTCGTTCGGATCCCACTACAAAGGGCCAACAATGGACTCCATGATTGCGTCAAGCATTGTAGGTACTCGTCGAGCACTCACAATGCTCTGCTCGGTGGGTTCGTGCTCATTCTCCAAAAAGCCACCAATGGCGCACTGGAGGCGCCTCAAACAACGCATCACGGCCGCACTGGGTGAGGTGCGGTCAATCACCTTCATCGTCCTCGACGACGACCGTGCCTGTCTTCGCGTGCGCTGTTGGCTCGGACGTGCGAAGGAGCCCGTGATCATGCGCACTGTCAGCCTCCTGAGCCACGCCAAGATCGCAGCCACCCTCCCGACGCTGCAGGAGTGTATCCAGCAGCTGTGGCAGTTTGTGCATGACGAGCATGAGCAGTTCCTCGCCGTCCCCGGCGCCCTGGAGCCCTGGAGCGTCGCCAGCGAGAAGACCGACGGCAGCAAGTCCAGCAACGAGGCCAAGAGCAGGACGACGCAGTGCGCGAGGAGCAGGATCGAGTGAGAGAGCCCACTTTCGACTGGGCGGTGCTACTGGACGTACTGAGCCATTTGGTTGTGCACTCACTGTTGGGCTCGTTCCAGGCGTTCGCCCCGCTCTCACAGCGCCTGAGCGCGGAGACGCAGCAGAGCATGGACGCCATCTTCGGTGACCCGTATCGCGCGGTGCTACAGCGCGGGGAACTCCTGGAGGTCGACGAGGCAGCGCTGCAGCCCAACTTGCGCTTTCGGTCCTGGGCTGCGATGGTCGAGTGGAGCAACCTTCGCCCCATTGAGAACACGCGGCAAGATGTCCGCCAGCGTCTCAACCGTGCTGACTGGGGCGTTGATCCTCAAGCGCAGCAGCTCAAGATCGACGCGTACAACACGCGTGTGCAGCGCAAGCAGCGCGAAAAGGAAGTTCGAGCCCAGATAAAAACTGTGAACGCGCGTTTGAAGGCATCACGCGTGACGCGTTCACAGGAGAGCGCCCTCGAGCAGGAGAAGTCCCAGCTCAGGAACGAGATGAAGCTGCTCGAGTCCGAGGACGCGTTGCTCATCAGGCGCGTCCGCCAGTTTCGACTGAAGCCGACGCCCGAGCAGGCCCGGCAGCTCAAGAAACGATGGACGCGTGCCGGTACACGCACAACAAGTGCGTCGAGTACCGGCACAAGCTCTTCGTAGCGCGGCCCAGGCAGCGCCAAGTCCCGCTGGAGTACCCGGAAGACAAGGGGCCGGTCCCCGAGTGGGTGCTGGAGACACCCTCCTCCGTGAGAAAGCACGCCGTCAGTAACTTCGTGTCCGCCACCAGCGCGGCCTTCACGAACCTGGCGCGCGGCCACATCACCCACATCAACATGCACTTCAAGTCCAGACGGGAGAGCAACTACTTGACAATATACGCAGACGCGGAGAAGACTCACCTCAACTCAGCACGACACCGCAGGGGCACGCGGCACTTTGGTCCAGCGCCACTTCCCCGGGACCGCAAGCTTAAGAAGGTGGATCAGTACCTAACGATCCCCTCCGTACCCAACATCCTCATCAGAGCGGACGAGGGCACGGAGATCGAGGGCGAGGTGCGCATCGTGTACGTACACGGATACTGGTACGCCCAAATGCCGCACGTGGTCGCTCCTCTGCCCGTGGATGACAAAGGGCGCTGCACAGCGGGGGACCCGGGTCTCAAGGGGTTCCTGACCACGATGGACCTGCAGGGCAACATCGCCCACCTTGGCCGCGCCAACTGGGAGCGGCTGTTGAAGCTGAAGGTCCGCCAGCGAGCGGCCCAACGCCGAATGAGCAACCGCAAGCGCCACCACCTCGGCCGCCACACAGGCCGAGAGTGGAAGCAGTTCGTGGCAGCTCGCCGCGAGTTCTACACGGTGACGGCCAAGCTGGACAACTACGTGAAGGACCTTCACTGCAAGGCAGCTTCGCACCTGTGCCACAACACGGACGTGATACTGCTGCCCAAATTCTCGACTTCGTCCATGTTGCGCTCAAGTGCCCCGTGGACACACGCGTTTAACGACCAGATGAACACGCTGGCCCACCACCAGTTCCGGCAGAAACTGCAGGCGAAGTGCGAGGTGGCGGGCAGGGCCATGGTGATGTGCTCTGAGATGTACTCGAGCCGCACCTGTGGCCGCTGCTGCCGCCTCCACCTCACACGGCGTAACGAAGATGTATTCCGGTGCCCGCACTACGGCTTCCTGGCTGGACGAGACGAGAACGCGGCCTATAACATTCTGCGGTTCGTGTGCGCGGGCTCTCTCTCGGTTTACGCAGTGAATGGTGTAGCGCAGTTGTGGTTGGTAGTGTAGTTCTCGGGTTATGGGTTTTCCAGATCGACGAGTTTTTACGCACACGGCTCGAGAACCAGTAATCTCGAGCCACAACAGCGCGACGGAGCCAAGGAACGCGGCCACAGTCGCCCAGTTTGATTTTAGCCTAGAACTAGAGCCGTCGAACCTCAGACTATCCGCCTTCGCTTCACGGATGACCTCTCCGCGTTTCTTCTATCTCAAGCCGCACACGCTCGACACGGCGGGTTTCGCGTACGGCTCAGGACAGCCCTCGGACGACCAAGACGTGGAAGTCCATCGCGTTGCGAGCGGGCGCTGGAGTGAATGAACGCCTACTCGGTAGCGCTGCCCCTGGCTTCTGTAAGCCGACGAGAGGTGGCGCCTCGGAACGTACGTCGGGAGCTGTGTCTGCGTCGCGCATCGTTGGGATGGTGGCGCAGAAAGATGGACATATGGTGTGGTGACCGGCTACCGCTGGAGCTCTGACTCGAATCGGTGCGTCCTTCACGTCGCCTCCTCTGCCGGCAACTTCGACTTTGCCTACAACAAGGAGCTGCTGCAGGATTTAGCGGTCGAGCCGTATGCGATGCGCCTGTGCGAGGGGCAGTCTACGCTCTCTTCGATGCCCGCGGAGATGCGGGCGATTCATGAGGCAGCCTACTCAGCGTTCCATGCCCGTGGGCGGGGAGCACTACGCTCGCTCGAAGCAGTCTGTAACAAGATCGGAGTGGCTGCTGTCGAAGAAACCGGTGTGGTGCCAGTGTTCGACATCAGTAGTATGCAAGTGGCCCAAGTCTCTGCGAAGCATGTGCTCAATTTTGTATTCTATCATGATGGAAACCGCCGACCGCCCCCTTCCGTCAAGCTTGGAGACTCTATTTTTGATGATCCGGCTGGCCAAACACCGGCCGCGACAGCAACGGCTCGCGTCAGTTCGACTCCGGCAGTCACTACTGGGGCAGACCCGCTACAAGACTCCGACGATGATAGCGACAACAGCGTGGAAGAAATAGGGGAGGCGGCGGTGCCGAGCCAGACCAGAGCCTCGACGAAGCGTGGCCGCGAGGGCGACTTGACAGATTTCGGTCTACAGGCGCACGCTCGACCGCGCCTCCGCGACGATGAAGCCTCCTCCGCGCAGCTACTCCTGGATGGTGTACCTGGTGAGACTGGTGGAAAAGGTCAATTTCGGGCGTCGCGTCTCCAGAACACGGTGCATCAAGCCATTGTCAACGGTACGTACTCCTACATGAGTTCTCAGTTGTTTGTTGAGCACGTGCAGGCCCAGATCGAACTGCTAGCGTTCCTCCTCCACCCTGCCGTGCTAAAAGGCTTCTTCGCGTGGGAGTTCGGGGCTCGTGGACTCTCGCTCCTGCACTTTGGGCGGATCGATGCAACGTGCCGACGTCAGCTGCTTGCCAAGTACGACATGTGCGACTTTTCAAGCAGCAATGTGAAGGAAGGTATGGATCTTGGACACGAAGCTCGGACGAAGCGGAGGGAGGGACGTCGCAGACGGCGGGACCGGAGCGAAGGCACTTGAGGGGTAGAATGAAGATTCGAAAGTGATTGAATTGTTGGAGCTTACACCCTACTGTTATAGACACGCGACCCTGCGTCCTATCACCTAGTGCATCCAATCAACCATCACTCACCGGTGTTCATCCAATCATCCTACTCGTCTAATCATCGGTGGCGTAAACAACTTACCGTAATCACCATAATCAACGTGGGTTCGGATTGGACCGGTTCGGGTTAACCGGTTAATGGGTACAACTGGTACACAGTACCCAAGACCAGCAACCCTCAATACGCCCCCTCAATGCGAAGTCCCACGAATGCCGAGAGCCACCGTCAGATCCGTGTGGCGTGGTCCCGCAAGCGCCTTCGTCATGGTGTCCGCTAGCATCACAGAAGTCCCGCAGTACTGGAGCTTGACTTCGCCGCGCTTGACTTCATCGCGGATGTGGTGGTACTTGATGTCGATGTGCTTGGCCCGACCGTGGTTCACTGGGTTCTTCGTCATCTTGATGCACGACTGGTTGTCTTCGCGGATGATGAGTTCGGGTCCAGTCTCATTAGCGGCCGCCAGAATCTCGCATAGCAGGCGATGAATCCACTTGCCTTCTTGGATAGCCAGACTCAGCGCGATGTACTCCGCTTCATTGCTTCTTGCTTCCCCAGCTCACAGGCGCACTCATGAGCATGAACGTGTAGCCTGAAGTGGACTTGCGGTCGGCGAGGTCGCCGGCCCAGTCCGCGTCCGAGTAGCCACGAAAGTCGATCTTGTCGCCCGGCTTGAAGCAGATCCCATGCGTCTTGGTGCCTTGCAGGTAGCGAAAGATACGCTTGACCGCAACCCAGTGTTCCTCTTGGGGGTTCTCCATGAAGCGCGATACATAGCCAACGGCGTACGCGATGTCTGGGCGCGTGGCGGTCATCAGGTGCATCAGAGCACCAACAGCTTCGCGAAACGGAGCGTTCACCTTGGTCGCCGCGTCGCTTGGAACCAGTCGAGTGCTCATGTTCACCCGACTCACCACGGCCTTGCACTCGTCCATGGCGAAGCGCTTCAGGATGTCGTCCACGTATCGCCGCTGGCACATGGTCACGCTGCCGTCCGGGCCGTCCACCAACTCGATCCCAAGAACAAACGCGCACTTGCCGCTGTCGGTCATCTCGAAGCGCGTCTTCAGGTCGGTCTTCGTGCGTGCGATCAGCTCGGGCGAACTCCCGGTAATCAGTACGTCATCCACGTACACCAGTACAAGCACGCAGTGACCGTCCACCACCTTGATGTAGAGGCACGGATCGAAGGCCGACACTTGGAAGCCGATGGAGCCCACGAACTCGTCGAAGGTCTCGTTCCACACTCGCGAAGCTTGCTTGAGACCGTAGATGGCCTTCACCAGTTCCAGGCAGTCGAAGTCACCATCCAGTTCGACGCCTTCCGGAACCACGCAGAAGACCACCTCCTTCATTATCCCGTACAGGAATGCTGTCACCACGTCGAGTTGGTCGAGGGGCCAGCCAAAATACTTAGCAATCGCGATCACCATGCGCAGCGTCACATACTTGACCACGGGCGAGAACGTCTCGGTGTAGTCAATGCCGTACTTCTGCTTGAAGCCCTTGGCCACGAGGCGCGCCTTGTACTTCTCGATCGAGCCGTCCGCTTTGCGCTTGATCTTGAACACCCACTTGGTATCGATGGCGCGTTGTCCGTTAGGCAACTTGGCAGCTCGAAACACACCACGCAGTCGCATCGACTTGAGCTCCGCGCGGATCCCTTTGCGCCAGTGCACTTGATCAGGACCGTTCACAGCCTCTTGGAACGTCGTCGGCTCCGATAGATCGGCTGCTGCTTCCACAGCGTTGGCACTGGCACGCCAAAACACTGGAGGCGTCGAGTCGTCGTCTTCATCTTGGTCCCCAGACTTTTCTTCTTCGTCGGGGTCGGCTCGGCGCGAGGAGGATACGTCCGGCGCACTTGCTTCATCTAAGCCAGCTCGGTGGCGAACGGGGCGCGATCTTCTGGCAGTGTTGTCGTCGCCACTCGGTCGGTACTTGCGCTGCTCTTGTCCAGCTTGGCGTGATGCAGCATGCTGCGGCCAATCGTGATGATGGTCCGGATGGCGCGTTCTGCCGTGCCGTTGGTCTGGTGCGCGTACGGAACCGTGGTTTGCTGCTCGATGCCTTCGACTTCGTAGAAGGCCTTGAGCGAGTTGGTCGCGAACTCATGGGCTCCGTCGTGCCGCACAAACTTGGCCTTCTTGCCGAACTGCGTCTGCACCTTCGTGACGTACATCTTGATGCAGTCCTCGTTCTCCGACTTGGCACGCAGGCAGAACCCCTTCATGCATCCGCTGGCTTCGTCCACGATCAGCAGCAGATACTTGCTGCCACCCAGTGACTCTTCTTCCATGGGGCCGCACACGTCGAAGTGGAGCAGCTCGAACGTGTCGTAGTGACGCTTGTCACGGTTGCTTGGGAACGGCTTCTGGACCATTTTCCCTTTCTGGCAGCCGCGACACACGCTTGGTCCACTCGACTTGGAAGGTGCCTTCGCGTCCTTGATGATGTTGTTGTCGACCATCTTGCGAAGCACCTCCACCGGAGCGTGACCCATACGCGCGTGTAAGTCGACCGTCTTCCCACTGGTCGCCGCATTCGCCGATCGCTGAGGCGTCTGGAGCCAGTAGAGTCCATCCACGAGGTTTGCCGTCGCCACCACTTGCTTCGAGCCCTTGTGCGCAATCTACATCTTGGTGCTGTCGAACACGACTTGGAACAGACCACTCTTGTTGATCTGTGGCACCGAAAGCAGATTTTTACTCATGCTTGGGACGTACAGCGCGTTCTTGATCTCGATGTCGCGCTCGTCGCCGTTGGGCAGAACCACTCGTTCCACGATGGTCCCCACACCCATGATGGCCGCCTTGTTGCCGTCGGCCACCGAAAGTTCGCCTTCACCCCGCTCAATCAAATGAGCGAACTTGGCCTTGTCGTTGCAGATGTGGTGCGTTGCGCCGCTGTCGACCGCCCACAACCCGGACACATTCTTGCCCGTCGAAATGCCACACTCCAGTGAGACCGCGAACGCCACTCGATCATAGCCGTAGTCGTAGTTGTAGCTGGCGTCGTCGTTCCTCCACTGGGCATTGTTGGCCCCGCGTCCACGGCCATTGCCATTGCCGCCGCGTCTTGGGCCCCGATTCTCGTCCTTCTGCTTGGTCCAGCACTTGTCAATCGTGTGCCCCAATTTCCCGCAGTACGTACACTGGCGAGACTCTCGGTCGGTGTTGAACGCCTTGGCCGCATTCTCCGTCTTCACCGTCGCCGTTTTCTCGCCTTGTCTCTTGATGTGCTCATTCGTCAGCACCTTCACGACGTCTTGCGATCGTAGTTCAGCGCTGCTCATCTCCAAGTTCAGCACGACGTTCTCGTAGCTCTTGGGGAGGCTGCGCAACAGGCAGATCGCCACGTCCTCATCCTCCATCTTGGCGCCGATGCTGCTGAGCTTGGCGCTGATGTTGAGGACCTCGTTGCAATGATGCAAGACGTTGCCGCCTTCCGACATCTCCATGCTGAAGAGTTGGCGCTTCAGGTAGATGCGTCCAGCCTTCTGCGAACCACCGTACAGCGTCTTCAGGCGCGTCCACGCAACCCACGCTTCCTCGCAGTCGTCGACCACATGGTGGTAGTCCGCGTCCATGTGGAGCAACATCAGTCCGAACGCGATGTTGCTCGACTTGACGTAGTCGTCCTTGGCCCGCGAGTCCGTGAAGCTCGGCGTCGTCTCGCGGTTCACGACATGCCACGTCGACTTGGTCAGGAACACGCCACGCATGTAGCGGTTCCACGTCGCGTAGTTGTCCCCGTTGAACTTGTCAATGGAGACCTTGGTCGAAGCGTCTTGGGCAGAGGACATGGTGCTTGGGCTCATAACCTGATGGAACGTATGGATCTTGGACACGAAGCTCGGACGAAGCGGAGGGAGGGACGTCGCAGACGGCGGGACCGGAGCGAAGGCACTTGAGGGGTAGAATGAAGATTCGAAAGTGATTGAATTGTTGGAGCTTACACCCTACTGTTATAGACACGCGACCCTGCGTCCTATCACCTAGTGCATCTAATCAACCATCACTCACCGGTGTTCATCCAATCATCCTACTCGTCTAATCATCGGTGGCGTAAACAACTTACCGTAATCACCATAATCAACGTGGGTTCGGATTGGACCGGTTCGGGTTAACCGGTTAATGGGTACAACTGGTACACAGTACCCAAGACCAGCAACCCTCAATACAATGGACTACCACGACCTATAGCAGCGAAGTCGCTGGACGACATTTTGGCTGCGTTGGACGTACTGGCTCTATTAGTCGAAGAAGTGTACCAGCCCTTCGTCGGAGGTGTCATCAAGGCGGCACGGAAATTCTTCCTCCTCCAGAAAACATTTCGCTGCACTACCGAGAGGAGGAGCTCGCAGATCTGGTGTTCTGGATCGACGAACGCCTGGAAAAGGTCCGCACATGCGTGGTGTTGGGCTCTACTGCACGGTGTAGTGCCATTCAGGACGAATTCAATGTTGCACACGAGTCGTTTATCCAAGTCCAGAACATCATCCACGAACGGCGCCTTGGGTCTCTGCAGGCTTCAGCGGCAACAACGAGCCTGCCACCCCGCAGTTGGGGATCTTATCGGTTTGCGGACCAGTGGCGCGATGTGGTTCGCCAAGGCGTTGTTCCCCGATGGAAGGACGGCTTCCCCTGGCAGGATACCCCGCCGCCAAACCATGGCTCCGCCCGCCGGGCTCTCAATGCCTTGATCAAGAACATCAGAAAAGGCCCAGATGAAGATCGCTACCTCGTGCTGGACATCGACCTCCTGGGTCATCTCGACGGTATCTTCTGCAGCCCTTTTGGGGCTGTCCCGAAGGGCGATAAGCCGCTCAGCGAAGATGCCCGTGTGATTCACGATTTATCCTTTCCTGTCCATGGCTCCGTTAACGAGTTTACTGTTCCTGAGACCGAGATTGCAGTCCACTACGACGGGGCGCGCGCGATCGCAGCCCGTATTGAAGAAGTTGAGACGCACTGCCCGGGTCTAGCGCGGCGGATGTCTGGGGATGTGAGCGGCGCGTTCCGGCATATCCCGCTGCATGACGACCACTGCGGCCATTTTTCTGGTACAATCCCGGAGCTTGGTGTTCTCATCGTGGATTTATGCTGCCCGTTTGGGTGGCGGAACTCCCCAGCCGCGTATGCTATCGCTGGAGGTGCCATTAACCACTTGTACTCGACGTCGAAGCCCCTGTGGCCTCTCCAACCAGCGCACGGGACCAGGGAATTCGACGGCAAAGTGTGGTGTGACGACCACAACTGCGTGGAACCTGCTGTCGGCACTCGGCTGGAGGAAGCGGCGACGGAGCTCCGCGCAGCGATGGTTGCTGTCTTGGGACCGTCCGCCTGTAACGAAGACAAATTTACGGCGTGGGTGACTCGGGGGTCGGCGCTCGGCCTCGACTGGGATCTCCAGCGGCGCACAGTTTCGATGCCCCAAGCGAAGATTGAGAAGGCGAGGCAGCGCGTGTGCGACTTACAGCACCGTGCCCGGGCGTCACGATCGCAACCGTGTTATCGGTTCTCTCCGTCATGTCGCCACCTGCGTGCGCCCAGCAGCGCCATTCTTTCAGCGGTTAGCTGACGCGCAGCGCCGCACCCCTCATGTTGGCTGTTTTCCGTTGGCTGAGTCTGCGTTGGATGATCTCCGATGGTTTCGGGCCATTCTGTCTGCCTCCCATTTCAACTCCATTCCGCTGGCGCGGTTTACTCGGTCGCAGCCACCCAGTGTCGAGGTGCTTATGGACGCGAGCGACGTTGGACTCTGCGCCCTTCTCCTTGCCCGTCGCGAATATATTCAAGTTCGTTTGGACGCGGAAGAGCGGGCGGCCATCCACGAGCAAAAGCACGGTGGTGCTTTCACGTTCGGCATTAATATTCGCGAATTAATGAGTGCCGCCTTCGCAGCGATCACGTGGGGGCACCTGTGGACCGCCAGCGATGATGGAGCGGACGTCCACGTTCGCTTGCGCATTGACAATACATCTGCGGTGGCCTGGAGCAATAAGCGTGCGGCTCGGGACAATCCCTACGCGCAAATGCTGCTCCGGCTTATCGCGCTGCTCGAAGTGCGGCACGGGTTTTGCCTGTCTGCGGAGCACATTCCGGGGTCGGAGAATGTGATGGCAGACGCTGGCAGTCGCAGCTGGGAGTCACGGGCGAAAGCGGCGGCGTTTACTAAGCTTTGTGTTGGTTGGTCGCAGGTTACAGTCCCTCCGAGCTCGCGCAAACTCTCGCAGGTCTGGGCGCGCTGCTCTGCGCGGGAGCTTTAGCGACATCCACTAGCCGTGCTTATTCACATGCGTGGCGGCAATGGGAATCCTGGTGCAGCTTGATGCAGTACTCGCCGTGGTTACCTCAAGATGCATCAGTTACATCCACGGCTCAGCTTGGAGCTTTCGCCGTCTTCTTATGGAAATTTGGTATGAACCGTAAGCGCATCGGCAATTCGTATGGCACCATTTGCTCGAAGCTATGTGCGGTCCGGTGGCGTCATCGGTTTGAAGGCGGGTATGACCCCGGTGTCACTGCTCAGCATGCGCTTCTGCTCCGCGGGATCCGCCGTTTCACCAGCCCCGAAGTTTGCTCTCTTGAATACACACCACCGGGTGAAGACGAGCAAGGTGTGCCACGTCCGTCCCTGTAGGTGCGATTCCGTTCATATTGGCGGAGACGATGCTGAAGTTGTGCCATCCAGGCAAAACTTTAGCATCGAGGCGACGGCATGGTGGCGTCCTGCGACTCCGGAGCGACACCGGTCAGCTGCATATCCATCCATGCGGCTGTCGGCGAGGCCTGAAGATTGGAGAGCTCCACAAGCGTCGGTAGGCCTGGAAGTCGGAGGAGGCTTTCTGTCACAACTGAGAGACCGTAGCTGGACTGGATAAGCTCCCGTAGGGTAGACTCAGCGAGGGACGGAGTCCCTTCCGTTGCAGGAAGCAAGGCGCGTCGTGTAGCAGCAGTACGGAGAATCACTCATCTTGACGGAAGGTGTAATTAGCCAGGAGCAGCAACAACAGCTCAAAGAGGCTAGTACACCTCGCGTGAAGCCAAGAGGTCTGTCCTTCAGCCGTAGCTCCAACTTCGGCTGTAATAGTATCGATGAGCTGAGCGCGGGAGCCGGTCGAATACCAGTTGGCTGCCTTCAGCCTGGCAGTGAAGGAGTTACCGCCATTGTCAGGCAAGCGCAGGAGTTGTCGGTTGAGTGCGTGTAGGGAGATAAAGTCCTCGAACTGTTGTACCACCTCAGCTTCCCGAAGAGCTAGCTGCCAGGCTTGGGTCAGTGATGTTAACAGCGTTTCCGCGCTTTTCGCCCGAGAAAGGTCCTTTTTCACGGATTCGACGTGACGCTTAGCAACCTCGCTGCATTAGGATCCACAGCTGCCTGCGCAGTGAGAGAAGTCGCTTTCAGGTCATTAAGGATCTGGTCGATGGCTTCGCCCGCGTCCACCGCCTCTCGTTCAGAGGAAGTCGTCTTGGCCCGTTTGGCCTTACAGCGCCTGGCCACCCGTTCCTTCGTCGCCTCCGAGACGCGGAGGACGAGTTGGCAGACTTCCAACTCGCCTCCTGTTGTGGTCGCCAGGTGCAGATCCGCGTCCCCCTCGAAAGTTTCAAGAACGCTGAAGCGATTATCGACGCCGACAACGGGTGAGACAGGAGGTGAGAGCGGAGGCGTGTGTGCCCGTTTATTACCCGAGACTTGCTCAAACATGACAGTATCGTCTTGGGGTGTCCCGGTCGGTAACTCAGCCGGCGTCGCCCTCTGCGGCTCCGTCGACGGCGCATCCACGGCCGTGACCTGTTGGGGTGCCGTATCGCGGGAAGTAGAATCCGCGGACGGCTCAGACGTCGTGCTCAGACCCGTGTTCGTCGCATTGGTCGTATTCGGCGCAGTGACTGTACCAGTACCCGACGGCACCTCCGGCCGTGGGGCAGAGGGTCGTTGCAGAACGGAGAGAGGTGGAGGGTGGCTGTACGCCCTGCCAATGGGTGTTGGGGGTTGTCCCGTTGCAGGTCGCCATTGACGTTTAGCCGACGAGTCGTTTTTACCAAAGCAACGGTAAGAAGTCTTGCCCACCCTGATATGAGCGAGCACACTCCCGTCGCGAACCAGAGCGGTCGGTGGCTCGTCCCCGGGGAAGTAAAACCTCCACGTCGACGAGCAGAGACCCGACCGTCTCTCGTAGGTCGCGTCGGAAGTAGACCGCCCTAGCTCCTCGCGACGCCAACGCCTTGAAGATTGCCGTGGCCGTGGCCGCTGTGTCCACACCAGTGATGTCGACGAAGAAACATTGAGCCAGAGGGGATTCTGCAGCAAAACGGAACTTCCGGCCGAGCACAGATATCTCCACGCCTAGCAGCGCCTTCTGCGCGTCTTCAGTTCGCACCAGGAATCGCAGTCCGCCTTCGCGGCGCTTACTCAGGGCGCCGAAGACATGTTCTTCGAAGAGTGTCTTGAGCACGGTGTTACGATTGTCGTGGATGAGCGAGTCCATGATGCGCGGCTTTGAAACCCCCTGGAAAAAGCTGCCCGAATCGAGCAGCAGCGGAAATGTGGCGTCCGCCGTTCCCACTGGGCGGGCAGCACACACCGCACGAGTGAACTCTTCGAGGGAGTCACCAGCTTGGTGACGATCGAATAGGTGCTGCAGCGTCTCCGGAGAATGCAGCGGCTCCTGAAAGTCGAGAGTTGCCATGGAGGTGCCGCAGGTGCTCCGCCATCGACGGCCCCAGTGATAGGGCTACGGTGGCAGACATGAGAGTGATGGTCGTTGGTGATCCGTTGGTGGCTAAAAGCGCGCAAAACACGAAGTCAGCAGCACGAAGTAAGACTTTTTTCGACTGGTGCGAAACTCCAACCTAGCATATGTCATATGAGGCCTTAGAGAGACCGTTTGCAACCGGAGCGTAGCGGAGGTCTGCAATGGTCGGCGCGTAGGCCGGAGTAGTTGCACTGCGAAGTAGTTACTATCTTTTTACCGACGCCTTGCCCGCCATGAGCGAAGGGAAGCGTAGCGGAATTGGCGGGGCAAACGAGCTCACCTGTTCTCGGTTAAATACGATTCGCACCAAATTCGCACGGTTTTGAAAGACTGTCGCACCAGTGGAAGAAGCTTGCTGCTGAAGTCGGCGCGAGGCAGGAGAGGGGCCTCCTTATCGTCGTAGAACCCGATAGTCTCGATTTGCACTTTGATGTTGGCATCCTGTTCGTGTTACAGTACGCCACCCGGGGGTGGCTCACCCCGTCAAGCCTAGCGCTTCTCATCGGCGGGGCCATGCATGCTCGCTGTTTCCAAAGCTCTTCTCGTGGGGGAATCACCGTAGTGTATTGCTGCTCGTGCCTGGGAGTGGCGTGGAGGCGCCCCACCTTGAGAATTCCTTCGCGACGCTTACTGGCACATCAGGCTTGACAGACCTGCTGTTCCTTCCGAGGTCAGCACAGGATAGTCCTCGAAGCAGGAGAACATCCAGCGCCCAAGCAGCTTAATCACCAGTCTGTCGCAGAGGCGGCGTCCTGACTATAGTTGATCCAAACTTCCCCGGATTAACGTCAGCGGGCGAGCTCCTCGAACATCGCAGGTACTCCATCGTCCGGGTAGTTGTAAATGAGGCCGTTGTCTACCTTCACAACGTCTACGCTCCGACAGACGCCAGAGCGCGAGCCACGTTCTTTTCCAGTCTGCCACGGGAGTTCACCGAGGATGCGTCGCATCTTGTCTGCGGCGACTTCAACTTAACACTCGACCCAGCTCTCGATGCTTTGAAGCCGACCACAGACGCCAGCCAAGGTGAATGTCGTGAATGGATGGGCGACCTACAGCTCGAAGATTGCTGGCGCGTTCATCATCCTTCGGGCTGGGAACGTGGCAGTACCGCGCACGGACCTTTGCTGGACGCAAGTTGGTCGTTGCGACAATGGTACTCTCGTTGCTATGGTACCAGGCGCTACACACGATCATTCAGCCAAAAACTATCAAACGCTGGCAACGCTTTATCATCGACTTCGTAGTCGCGAAAAAGGTGCCGCCTGACAGAGATCGCTTGCACCGCATCTCGACCACACAGGCATTGACACCGCCGTCCGAAGGCGGTTTGGGGCTCCCAGACATATCAACGTTCGTCACACGACACAAGCTTCGACTCTTCCAAGAGCTTGCGCAGATTGCACAGTCATCCACAGTCGCCAATGTGCCGCTCTGGGCGGTTCTCCCGCTTTTGGCAGCGCATGCCGGCGAGATCGCTTACTCGGGCCGGCTGGACGACGTCTTTTATTCTTCCAGATGTGTTCACTCCTCCTCCAACGTGTCGAAGTGGTGGAGCTTCATGTGGACTACGTGGAGCAAACTCTCCTCTCGACTCTGCTCACCGCCGGTTTTGGACCCGGCTCACACGCGCCAGCTTCTCCACACTCCGGTCTGGACGAGCACGATTCCGGCTCTGTGGGTCATACCGTCGCTAGGGATGCCGGCGGAACCTTTGGCGTCAGGACTTCCCAGTTTTGTGGCTTTCTGCCGCCAGATCGAGTTTCTCGGTTATCGCTCAACGAGGGATCTTTTTGTCGCCATCAACGGCGACTTCACGCATGGGACTTTCATGACTTTCATGTTTGGCTACGCTGAACTACGACGTTTTCGCGACGCCACTAGACACCTACAGCGTCTATTTCAACGGCTTTCAGTACTGCTGCGAAACCTGCGGCTTCTTGGACATGGCCGTGTGGATTACGGGCACTCGACTGTTGCTTCTGGGCGACTCGTGGGTGTGCCAGGCTTAATGCGTTTTCGCTTCTTTCCGCAGCTCCGCAAGGACGACTGGACTGGCTTGCTTCGTTCGGGCGAAACGCAATGGTCATCACGGGCTGTTCACCTCAAATGCACATCAGCTACATTGGCATTTTCTGCGAAACATTGTGTTAGTCTAAACTTTACAAGCAAGCCAACAGCCAAACTATTGCGCACCTTTCCATTCTGCACGTCAATAAAAATTCGACCAATATTCCCAGGTTCATCTGAGAACTCCACCTCCACTTGAGATTAGTGTCGAGTTAGACTGACAACATTGACCACGCAATAGTATCTACACATATCAATAACACACCTGTGCTTTGCAGTTGAGGGATCGTGCCTGCTGGCAAGGCCGCTTTCCCTGATCGCGGCCTTCGTACGTCCCTGCATGGGTACACTCAAACGTTTTGGCGTAATATTCCCACGCTTCAGTGGCGCCCTCCGTCGACACGGCCAGGATGGGCGTCCCCACCTGCTTGGCCAGAATCAAGGAAGCTGTCGAGTTCTCTTGCGTGATGATCTTGTTTCGAGCTTTTACAGTCTTGTTTGAGCGAATGCGAAACATCTACCAGAAGAAAATTAAATACAATGAGCGGAGATGGCAAGCTACGACTGTAATGTAGAGCTCAGCGCAAAAGATACCTGGTATGTCTTAGCCTCGTAAGAGCTGAAATAAACGTCAAATGCCTTCCAAGAAGAGAATGTGGTCGACTCGAACGGCGGTCCTGCATTCATTCTGCTGGGGCCAGTCTCTTCTTGGGCACAGGTAGCTTGTGTGTACTCCCGGCTATCAGCAGCCATGGGATCACCAAGGTTGTTTTGCGAGGTCTCGGAGAGTTCACCAGTCAACGTGTCGCCATCGCTTGCTATTTTGTACAGGGCACTCGCTTTCCGCTTCCCAGTAGCCGATCGCGGCCTCAGCTGCTGCGCCATCCTGGACGACCGCTGCAACGTGCAGCTCGCCTCCGATTCCGGTGTTAAACGCCGCGTTGCCGCCGTGTTCCCTGCCTCGTCTGCTTGCTGCTTAGCGATCGCAATACTGTACTAAGTTGGAAAATGAATGGCCAAAGGAGTGTATACGGCTGGCAAGCTGTGTATACACATAGGACGCGGAAACAGCTGTGACGAACGAACGAACGCTGAAAAAGGGAGATGAGCCAGTCGGGGAACGCAGGCACTTTCTTTCAGAAAACCAGAACCTCCTGGAAACATTACGATAGCCCTACGCGCCCGCTGTTAAAGGGTGGGGCAAGCCAAGCGACTTCACGAATGCAAATTTCCAAAGCAACATTAATGCACACCTGTAAGAATACAGGTGTGCATTAATGTTGCTTTGGAAATTTGTTATTGTTTATTTGGTATGTATTAAGACTGTTAAGGAGGCGGCAAAAGCGGCAGGATGCCTCGTACGGGCAAGCTGAACGCATTGGCATCGAGATGGTCAAGCTGCGAGAGTCTGCCCCCCCCCCCCCCCGCGAATACTGAAGGTAACGTTGCTCTGCGCTCTATTGTCTGCTAATGTTGCTCTATGATGAATAATAACACTGCTTCATTAATATTTATGTCTCTATGTTGTTTTGACGTTGGTATTCAGCTTCAAGCTGCGCGCCGCGGGACGACAAGAACGTGCGGGCCGAGAGGGATGTCCACATCTAGCAGAGTACCGATGTTACCAAACCACTATCATCGTCCAGGTTCCTGACATAATGGCTGCTGCTTCGCGTTGCTTGTAATTATGTTCTGTAATTTCCGTACACCTATGCAATTCTCGTCCTAAACGTTTGCGAAGCATTTGCGCCCAAGCGCTTAGGCTTAATCGAATGAGGTCGACACTACCGAGTACTAACGTTGCTTCTCAATAACGTTGCATTATGATTAGCGTTGCGCATTAACGTTAATCCAAGATAACGTTGCTTTATTTTTAGCGTTGCACGTTAACATTGCTCGTTAATGTGATTTGTCCTACTCCCCCTGTTCTTATATAAAGCTAGTGTTCAAAGGGTACAATGCCTTCCCCAAGGCGTACTTATAGTTATCAACCGCCAAACTATTCAATTGTATTACCTGGGTCAGACGCATCCGCCATTACATGATCGCTATAAAATTTAGCAAAGTACTTTACTATAATGAGAGAGGATAGCACTACGGTGACTTAGCCAGCGCGTAGTATAGGAAGCATATTAAATGGAGGCAGGATCACGCATCTGCATACTATGCCTATAGATATATTGAGTCCATTTTTAAGAAAACAGCGATGTATACCGTATGATTTAGAACAAGATCGCAATCTACTTTGATATCACTGCTATTAAATTGCAGCACACAACTGATGAGGAATCTGTTTAACGCTTAGCATGGACATGTCGGCTAGAACCTGCGACCCTTCTGGTAGATTAACTGTGCGATACATTTATGCATCACTTCGATAATGTTACCCTAGATGAGTTTGATAATAGATTCTACGTCCATTCGTTGCATGTGTCGATGTGTGGTAGTTATTGTACACAGTACTACGTAAAATATAAGCATGAACAGCTATGGTTTATCGGCTAAGCAACAGGCAGCAATTCAAGTCTTACGCTGCTTAGGTTCCAAACTTTACAGCGACGTTAACCCTTCAGCTACGAGCTTTAATAGTTCTTGCGCAACGCCAACTGGTTTTACCTAACAATTATGATGCGCGATTGACGGTAGCACCACTCGTACTAAGCCTTTTACACTTCATACTGTTAAAATATTGAAGCCTATTTATTGTAGGTGAAGTACACGCAACCTGGTAATGTAGTCATTGATAATCTGGCGGATGTACTAAGACGGAGACAACGAGAGTATAACTAAATAGTAACCGAAGGTAATAGACGTGCACCTAATAGTTTTATTGTACATATTCTGACACGACTTTATACAGTAGACGTGGAACTTCCGTAGTAGACGCGGAACTTCAGCGTCTACTATTATTCCAGATTTTCTGAGAAGAGGTCAACTAGTTTGTCTGAGAATAATTTTTAAACTAGTCAATGCACGATGGTACAGCATTAAATGCATAATGAAAGTGTACGTACACTCACAATATCATAATTTTATAACCAGCGACGTGGACCTGGTATGTTACTTGATTTATCAGTAGGGTTTGTTGCCGTGCAATACTGTCACCAACAACTTACCTCGAAGAAAGTTAATGGGCGATGTGATCGAAGGGCAACGTTAGCGGGCAACGTTACTGCGAGAGCAACGTTATCAAAAGAGCAACGTTAATGGTTACGGAAAAAAATAATGGTCACTTTTGAAACGCTTTTACAAGCGCTTGATTAGTTATATACTCTTACAAGAAGACCTATGTCTCGTTGTCGAAGAGGTACAGCCCAGAAAACCATTGGCATCCGCGATAAGACGTACCCATGCAGAGATAAATGAATCCGAACACCAGAGTATTCACATTTTGAGCCTCTGTTAGCATACTTTGCGCTCACAAAAGTGTACTCGTGGTGTGTGCCACTTCAGAACTCTCCCACCCTCACCTCAGTGAGCGGCTCGATGGATTTGCGCACCTCGTGAGCCTACTATGTACTCATTCAGCACAGATAATACCTCAGAAATAAATTACCTATGTGCAACACACGACGAATTTATCCGATAAATTACAAGTCCGACCTTGTCCTACCATGTACCCATGTTGCTAATAACGTCGCAATAAGGCCCTAAGTTGCTGTAAAAGCGCTGTGACGTTGTAAAATGATGACTGATAACGTTGCAGGAACGCCATCCAAATCACGCCGCGAATATGTCCAAATGAAAACGTTATTGTGAAAACCGCCATCTGTAGCAACCCCTTCTTAGATCTTACTAGCCTAATTAGTCAGAGTACACATCAGGGTTTAAATCGATTGATCCATATGCATTGCCAGGTGCGATAATCAGGCTTTTTCAGCCAATGGGCGGGCTCGCCTTCGCTGCACGATTGCCTAGTGAATGGTAGGCATTGGAACTCTTCCAAAACACAAACGCTCTCACAAATCACAATTTATGTGCCAAATTTGCCCCCGTTTGCGTCGTGTTTGCTACAACCGATGATACCAACCAAAACCATCACACCTGAGTGCTAAATACATGGCTACGCTCACTTTTTGTACATGCTGGCTAGTGACCGTGCCGCGATGCGGCCAGTCAGCTCATTAGACAGCAGTAGCAAACAATGCGTAATGTCCACGTACAATCAACTTGTGGTAGTAAACACTCAGCCTCTTCCGCTGGCTCTGCTGTCCACGGCTTGGGCGCGCTGACGCAGAGCTTGCGAGCGCGGGCGTGAACGCACAGCATGAGTGGTGATTGCGAATTTTACCAAAATAATGGTACGTTTCATTTGCGCTCGAAGTAATTTGTGGAGACGAATTTGACGTTTCCACAAATTACGACGGATTTGCTACGAGAAATACGCCACAATTATGACCGTAACAAATATCGAGATTGTGTGGGTTTTGGTAGAGCTCCATTCTGTTCCAAACGCGTCTACATGTATATCGACTGCCCTATCATAAATCGACCGCCTAGCCTGCACATCTACTCAGATAGGCATCACAGGGACATGATCGATTTTTAAATCGATCGAGCTAAATCAGGGTTCTAATCGATCGATTTATGAGCAAAATGGGCAAATGAAGCGGTTTTCACAATTTTATTTTAGCTCCAAAATGGCGCCACGCATTTTCAAAATACAGCCCATGTTTCCAAGTAGGGTTAGGGATCGATGTATAATGAGATCAAGTAAGATCTCCAAACTAGTAAAACATGTTGAAATCATGGTTTCGGTTTTCTGGACGGCTGCCATGGTACTCGAGGATATTTATCAGGAGGATGATATTATTTATCAAAAGAGGTCAAAAATATTCTACCGCGGTGGCAGAGGAAACTTGATAAGAATAGTAGGTAAAGCGCAAAGCGCGTGCCTAACCATCAGCATAAAGAGAATAAGCTGCTCCCGATGAGTTCCTCGCAGAGTAGAGCGCACAAGTTCGATCTGGAGTCTCGGTCAGAGCACCCAGAGCATGAAAAACTAATATACTTCGATGATTTGGACACTGCGAGTTCTTTCATCGGGAAGTACGCGTTCAACCACAACAAAAATCTCCAACGAAAGAAAGGAGGAGGAGGAACCCACGTAAAGTGGTTGTGTTCAGATCACGAAGCTGGATGCCCACGGTTTGTTTCTCTGTCGCGCAAACGAAAATCGACTATTGCTGAAGGCACAAGCAAGACTCAGCGAAACCCACCTAAAACGAAGCTATCACATATTCCTGAAAAAGCCTGGTACATCTCCAACATGAAGCTAAAACACGCACAACTTTGTGCTAGTGTTGCCCCAATGACAACCGAGTTTTTGATGGAGCATCCTGGTTTCCGTGGGACTATTCTGGAGAGACACAGCACTTCAATGGCGCGGGTTGTAAAAAAACATGCGCGGAATTTACGGGGTAGAAATCTCTCGCCAACCTGCAATGGCTTACCGTGCAATCCAGCGCGTCAAAGCTGAGAAAAAGGTTGATCCTGCAGTTGAGTACGGTCGTCTTCCCAGCTTCTTGCTTGAGTTTGCCCGTCGAAATCCTGGACCTCGAGTTTGTTGCCAATTGGATTCGAAAGGCAGGTTTTTTAGAGCCTTTTTATCTATCTGCAGTGTTGTTCAGGCTCAAGACGCGTTTTTGCCGGTTTGGGAGTGTGATGGCACTCACATGAAGGACCCTTTCTACAATGGAATTTGTTTGTCTATCATCGGTAAAGATGGAAACAAGAAAAATATTCCGGTTGCTGTAGCCTACATCCACAAGGAGACTGTAGACAACTTTGCCTGGTTCTTTTGCAACTGTATCGCTGCTGGTATGAAGATGAGTTTCCAACCTGCGTTTTGCGGCCGAGGCAAACAGTTAGCCGCTCAGGTGTTGTTGCTCCGGCTCGGATTGAAGGTGAACCTGAAGTTCTGCACCGTACATATTCGGTTCAATACCATGGATACGTTTAAGTCGCTAAAGCTGAACCTGCAGTCAGTGAAGGACGATATCTCGGCATTACAAGGAGTGTCGACAACAGAGGGGTACGAGCATGTAAAATCGGCAATAACCGCTAAGTATCCGACGGGCATTTCCAAAGTGATCGGGCAGAAAGTCGTCGAGGAACATGTGTGAAGCTATCTTAGCAGTATTCATCCTACCGATTGGAGCGTTGTAGGTAATATGGAGTCTACACCGCAAGAAGCAAAGTGGTTATTGGAGAATTGGGCTGGTGTGCCGAAGCATGGAGATCCGTTGCCTTTATTTGGTGTACGGACGACGAGCGCAATTGAAAGAGAAAACAATGGTCTGCTGTGGAGTCGGGTCCGGAATCAACTTGTGCTCGGGTCAATTATGACGTACTGTTTGCGAGGACTCACCGTACTGCAGAAACGTAAGACGTTGATAAAGAGCTGAAAGAAGGCGGACTATGACGTTACCCTCACGCGCTGAAGTTGTTTGAAGAAGAGAAAGTGTTAGTGGCTCAGCAGAATGTTGTGGAGGGATCAGCCCAGCAGTTCTTTGTATTTGACGCATTTGACAGCCGCAGTGTAGATGGAGACGCGCATCTATATGAGGTCGACATGGTCAGCGGAACTTGCAAGCGATGTACCGTTGCTGAGCAAATGAAGGTACCTTGCCGACATATTAGGCGGTGGTGTTCTGGAGGGTGAAGCAGGAAAGCAGTAATCTCCCTGAGTATGATTCAAAGAGCCATTTTCACAAGTCGTACACTGTGCCGACAATGTGGGAAGCTTCCAACCCAATCGCGATCAGCCTCCCTCTTTAGGACACCCTAGCGATAACGGACAACCCTCATTGTATCGACAATCTGGTCGTTCATGCATGCGACCAAGAATGCCTCAGACTTCGCCAGAGGAACGAAGCGGAAACCCAACCGTGGAGAATGTGCTGGGACATCAACTCGGAGCATTCGTCCACCTTCAGCTGAAACAGGTCCAAATGGTTGTGATGACAGCGATGATGAGAGTAAAGCAATCGCAGCATACTTCAATGAGCAGGTGAAGAGCGCTAGAACGATCAAGCGCGGGGATTATACGTGTAGCCGCTGTAACCAGATCGGTCACAATACCAGGAGCTGCACGACACCGCTGACCGAGATCGAGGAGGCTGGTGTAGGTATTGTTCCAGGTGTTTACGTTGTGGGAGAAGCGCATACAGCGCCTGCGGAACGCGTGATGAGTATGAAAGAGAGCTACAACACTATCGATGAGCATGACGGATGGCGACGAAGCTCGCGTTCGTGGAACTGGAGCTCGTGGCGCTTCCGTTCGACGAGGAGGAACCGCAGGCCTTGTAGCAGTAACACGCAGCGTCCTCGAACGTCTGGCCGTAGACGACGGAGGCGTTGAGCACGATGTCGATCGTGAGCACCTGGATGCTCAGTTGGTCCGTGAGGCTCAGCTTCTCCATCGACAGAGTCGTTTCGTCCAGCGCGAAGGTGCTGGGAAACGACTTGTTGAGACCCTCAGTGACCAGACCCATGACCGAGTCGGTGGAGACCGGTGTCCATGGCCTCCATGAGCTTGAAGAGCGACGTCGCGGGGCCCTGGAAGATCCTCGTCCCGTCCTCGGCGTACGTCCACGCGCCCGTGCTGGTACTGGAGTCGTTGGGGGACGCGTCGAGGTCCGCCCGACCGTCCGACTCGGAAGGGTTGTGCTGGCGCCGCTAAGTAAGATGAAGAGCAGCGCCACAATCTCCACCGCAGGCATCACCACGTTCTGCGGGCAACGCGAGCACGGGAACGAGGACGGTCGAGAACACGGACGGCTTCGATATTCAGCAGCAAATACTGCAGAGGCAACCAGGAAATCTCTGTCGAATTGCACAGCGGAGACGCCGTTGACGAGCCCAGCACAGCGACTCCGACAGGCGCAATGTCTGCAGGTACCATAGTAGGCTATGACGCCTGCGGGTAGGCTCGGTATCGCGTTGCAGCGCTTGCAACGCATCTTCTCTAGAGCTGCATAGCACACAAAAATTCAGGACATATTATGTTAGGCCAAAACATATCCGCCAGCATAGCTCTGCTATAACGCACAAACTGCTTGGGCCCCCCGTGGCGCAACGGGAAGCTAACGGCTGATGCGCCGTACTTGACAGTCTGGTACCGGGCAATGAGTTGGTGCTGTCACTGAAAATGACCGCACCCTCGACCTTGGCGTTCAACACCAGAAAGATGGTTCCTTGCGCGGGGGGAGGGGGGGGGCTTGACCGGTATTGTCCGGAATATCCCGGGACCAAACGTCACCAAAAGTGACCGAAAGTGACCTATTCCTGGCAGTTTTCCTGCTTCCCGCGGCAACAATTTGTGGAGTAGCGCCCTCGCCGAAATCTCGCGGAGTCGATCTCGCACAAACTCGGCGCGTCCGGATAGCGGTCGCGCCGAGCAAATTATTCCCGGTTGTTGGAGTAGCGTATCTTCGAAATACAGGCCTAAGTCTTCGCAGGCTTCAGAGTTGGGGGGTTCTTGTGTTTACGCTTGTTCCTTGTCGTAGGGCGTCGAGCCTTGGGCGTGCGGCGTTATCGGGCCGGCGTTTCCTGAAGCTTGTGTGGCGTTATCGGGCCTACACGGGGGTCTTGTGCACGGCGGTTATCAGGCCAGTGCGGTCCTTCGCCTAGGTAGCGCGTTATCGGGCGCCCACCTAAACGGTATACGTTTAACGTGCCTTTGTTCCAGCACGGGTCTGTGGGGGGTGAGCACCCGAACCAGCAAACGACGGGGGGCCGCGATATCGAGGCGGCTCTACTTGCCGGCGCTTGGTGGTTCCCCTGGAACCTCGGAGAAGACGGGAGGTCTTTGTGGTTCAGAGAAATTTCGGGACTGAGTCCTTACCCTATCCTATGTCCTTGCTACTGGCTACTCTGTACTACCGCTTGCTAAGCCTACCGTTCTGTGCCTATCCTTACTTCTGTCGTGCTTGCACTACCGTGCTTCAACCTGATTTACGTGGCGCAATCAAGATCTTACCTCGGCGCGTTTTGGTCGGCGGGGGTTAGGGCGCATTTTGCTCGGCGCGTTTTGCTCGGCGCGTTTTGCTCGGCGGGGTTTAGGGTCGGCGCGTTTTGCAGAACCGGGCGCGCTGGTCGACCCGTCGGATGATTACATGATTACGCGTCGCACTGGATTCTGGCACCGTGTCTCACGGCCCATCACCCACGCCGACTTTCCCGTCGAGCTCGGCCCTGCGTCGCGCCCATCCATCCGCGTCGCGTTCCATCAGCCGCGTCGAGGTCCATCACTCGTGTCCTGGCACCGTCTTCCTCCTCCGCTCGGTGCGCCCACTTCTTCGGCGGGGTACTACACCACAAATTTTAGCCAATTCAATTAGCCCGAAAGCAAGCAGGAGCACAACAAGTATCCAGGCAAGTTACCATTAATCAACACCCTCGTGGTCAAGAAGCCCTCGCTTTCATCGTCACTCGTATGCTGGTTCGCACGCTCAGCAGGGCGCCAAATGGGCACTTTCAGCCCCCACAATGTTCTATTAATAGTCGCCAGCTACGTACCTTCGAAAAGAGCTCCACAAACGCTAAAACGTTTCGGTGCAAGGTTCGCAAGCGAGGCATGCTTCTCGTAGCTTATATCGAGAACAGCAATGGTCAGTATCTGGGACTGGCACGACGGGCAGCTTGCAGCCGAGCTAGCGCAGAGACTCCTATAGCAACTCCATCAGCTGTGTAGTCGGTTCTGTGCTCACTGGGTGCTTCTTTGGGAGAGTACTATAGCGATAGGTAAAGTAGGCGGCAAAATAAATAATGAGGGGGCGGCCTAGTGGATCGATCGATTTCTCGCCAAATACTCGATCATCCGTGCGGGACCGGATGAACAGCGATTCTAGAATCTTCCGTTGAATTGTGGGCTATCGAACATTCTCAGCGTATTTGTTAGAGCATCTCCAACGTTAGTGAATTTCACCTATTGCAAAAATGTTGTCTCCAACGGTGTAGTGATAGGGACCCAAAAGTAACCCTACAGTAATGATGCGGAAAGGATTGTGCAATACCAAAACCTCGTAGTGATTATACAGCGTGTATTCACTACGGCCCCATACTTATTGCAAAGCAAATTTACATAGGGCGCCCGCACCATTTTATGTCCTTTTCCCTACGTAATTCGCACTACCGTTGTATTGTGAACGTTAGTGCGCCTTAAGCTCAGGAAATAAGTGATCTACACTCTCCAAACGTGGTCCACACACACTACCCCTAGTAGTGGGCGGCCACTAATTGAGCTCCTACTCTCTTCTACGTCACGATCAGCATACGTCAGCACTGAATGGCTCCCCCTTCGGGGTACGCGCTAAGTCTTGGTGGCGGCGTGTCCGCTGCTTCCGTCCCCCGCATCGGTCTTGTAGTCTTGGTTCAGCTGTACTCGGGTGACTACTCCTTTCCCCAGCGACTGGAATCGTGGCCGACCAACCACACAGTCTCAGCCAGCACGCCCTTGTTCTTCAGTCTTGTGTTGCCTTATGCTGATCCGCTTGAGCACCTTCCCTTGACGATTGACTTCCGCAGCGTTCCCCCCTCGCGGACGCTCGCGCCTCGCCGCCGAATCAGCTTCCTAGGCGGTGCCGTAGTCACCAGCCCACGGGAAGTCGGTGGCTGAGCACTGAGCGCGCTTGGTTCGTACGCTCCCGCCGCCGCAAGTCGTGCCCGCGTCGAGATCTCAGCCCAGAGACACTTGCGTCACATCCTTTTCCGTGAAAGACTGAGGGCGCCGCGGCGGAGCCGCACTAGCGCCCCCGAGAACGACGCCGCTGCGCCGCTCCCCGGGAGGGCGTCACCCCAACCCGTCCAGGATGCACTACCGTTGGGGGAAGCCAATTATTGACGCAATTGGCTTGTTTATGATTCTAGCCGACTATTCACTTTGCCTTATCACTTTTGCAATACTAAAGTACGCAATACACCATTTCAAGGTCAAATTGAGAGAAGTCGTGATTCAAATTGAGAGCCGCCAAAATCAAAATGATAATCCCTTTCCAATTTGATAAGGCCTCTATCGCCATCTTAGACGGGTCATTTACGCGCGCGCGCGTAAATCGTTCGCTCTCGGTTGCTCTCGGCCATCAACCACCGATCGCGCTCACACACCTCGCTCGCTACAGCCACAGCGCTCATTCCGCTTTTTGCGATGGTCTACCAAAGCTACACACTCGACGAACGCCAGCGTGTCCTCACCGCCGCGAAGAACCACGTAGACTGGGCTCTTGTTGCAAGGCTCAACGGCATCGTGTATCCTACGACCGCACGCTGGGTAGCTACGGCGCGCAACACAAACGTGTGGACTGCTGTGCCGTCGAAGCGTGGCGGTGCTCGGCACGTCAAGATGACGCCGGAGCGCGTCAACTTTCTAGTTGCCCTGCAAGAAAATAACTGTCTGCTAACCTTAAATGACGTGATCGATGAGCTAAAAGTTTTCTACGGCGTTGACGTCTCCGTTCAGACTGTGCGCAATGCACTCGACGCGGTCTGCTTCTCCGTCCGGAAAACCCACGCCGAATCAAGCGCAATGAACTCCGATCGGGTCAAGGCTCTACGCCGTGAGTAGGTCCACAAGATCATGAAGGCTCAGCCCAAGCGCAAAAGGATTCTCTACTTCGATGAAACAAATTTCAATTTGGTTTGCTCGAGAACGTGCGGCTGGAGCCGCCGCGGAAGCCGTGCGGCCGTCGTCCGCCCGGGGCCCAAGGGCGACAATCTCAGCGGCATTGCGTGCATCTCGGCACAAGGAATTGGAACGGGCTGAGTTTCGGTGGGGAACGAACAACGCGGACACGATCGACAGCTTCGTGATGGCACTGCTCGACGGACTGATGGACAAGGGCGTCTCCATGTTCGACCTCGTCGTTGTGTGTGACAATGCGTCCATCCACACGAACGTCAAGGAGATAACAAGACGGGCGGAGTACGCGGGGGTGGAGTTCAGCAACCTCTCCCCGTACTCCCCCATGTTAAACCCCATTGAAAACGTCTTCTCCGTCTTCAAGTCTGGGGTCAAGGCGTTCCTCGCAGCGCAGCGCGACAAGATCCTACAAGTCCCGCCGAATCAGACGAAAGCAGCACACCGTGCTCACTACCTCCTCCGCGCAGCCAAGTACAGTATGAGTGTCAAGGTGACACCGGACTTGTGTGATAGTGAAGCTGCTCACATCTTATCTTTTCACGCTGCTGCATTGGACGAGCACGACATGCTTGTAGGCTCTTAAGATGAAACTAGTAATTTTAAAGGTTATTAGTTTGTTTGAGTATAAGAGAGTAGAGGTTTTATTGTTTTGATTTTGGCCGCTATTGTTTTGATTTTGACTTCTCTCAATTTGATCTTGAAATGGTGTACCGTTGGAGATGCTCTTAGTTTGCACGCTCATTCGGTGGTGTGGGAATTCATATGGTGATTTGACTCGAATTTTACGTGATGATCAGAATTTGCGTCGGAGCTCTAATGTATTTTCATCTAATCACCTTTAAGACCGAATATATTGTACAAATCAACTGACTTGCCCACTCTATGTCGATCAGAAAATTCCCGCCGGAAAAATTTGGCCGGGACATTGCCCTTTTTCTCGATCTCTCTTGTTTTAATTTTGGTCAGTTTTGTTTTGATTTTGACTTCTCTCAATTTGGCCTTGAAATGGTGTTGTACACCCTTCGATCACAGCGCATTTCTTGCAAGTATATCATGTGATCCATGCTTTAGCTATCATTACCGTCGAGGGACATCGATTATGCATGACAGGGACAAATTAAATGGATATGCGGGACAGATTCTATCCATCCCTAGGATTTGTCCGATGGATAATTATGTGCATTTCCGGACCTATCAAAGAGACTTCATGAAGATATGTAGTTTATTGCTGTCGGTGCTCGAGGCCGAGCCCGACCGCCGCCTTGGGAGCCGACGGCAGTTGTGCAGCCGCCACGGACCCCCTCAGCATACAGGATCACGCACAAAATAACTTGGTGGTGTCGATTATCTGTACACTGTGAGCTTGTGTATGTACTGTTCCTTGTAGCAACCCTACAGGTAAGGCGCAGATTGCTGGGCAGAAGCCGAGCAGGAGGGCACGGATGCTCAAAAGCCGAAGTGCCGTGCGGCGACGGCAGTGCCCTCCTCAAGTGTATTGCAGTGAGAATGGTTGGCTTAGATCTACTCTGTTCTATCCTACGATGTGCAGGCAGCCGCGCTTCGGGCCGCGACTCTGGCGAGTTAGCATCAATACTTCACACTCCCACTCGACCAAGGCTGCTTTATCAGCTTAGATGGCCAACCTTGGTCGTCACACACTCACAGTAGTACTGGCAGCTTTTGCCAGTACGCTTCTGTCCAGCAGGGCAGCGCATACCCAGGCAGGTTGTTCTTCTTGATAGGCATAGGCAGCACGCATTGGCGAACAGTCCTCATCACTGTGGCTCCCACTTAATCTCCACTTTCCTCTGTTGAAGATCTCTTGCTGTCTGGGATTGGAACCACTTTTAGCAGTTCTCGGCAGTGCTCGAACTTGGCCCGCCCAAGTGCCTTGGTCATCACGTCAGCAGCCATGTCATTCGTACCAACATGCTGGGTTGTAAGGCGCTTTGCCTCCACAAGGTGTCGCACCAAGTGGTACTTGTTCTCGATATACTTTGTCTTTGAGTGCTTTCCGGGCTTAGCAGCCAGGTAAATGCTGCCTCGATTGTCACCGCAGAGTACAGGCCTTCAACCTCCCAGTTCAACTCCAGGCACAGGCCCAACATCCACAGCAAGTCCTTTGTGCCCTCGTTCATCGCCACGTACTCCGCTTCGGTAGTACTTTGGGCATTGATTTCTTGTTTTCGAGACGCGTACGAAACCACGTTGCCATATAGCATAGTCACATATCCGCTGATACTCTTGCAGTCATCAACATCGTTTGCGTAGTCAGCATCCGTAAAGCAGGTCACAGTAACCCTTGATCTGGCTCCGATTGTGTTGACTAGCCCGTAGTCGACGGTGTTGGCTAAGTACCGCAGTACTCGCTTCGCCATGAAGTAGTGCTCGTACGTGTAGTTGCTCAGATACTTGCCCAGGTTCCGCACCGCGTGGGCAATGTCCGGTCTTGACGCCGAAACCAGGTACGGGAGCGCTTCCACTAGCTCACGGTACGGGAGGCACGATTTATCCACAGGAGCTCGTAGCTGCAGCGGTGTTGTTGCTTCTGGTGTCGCGCAGCCGTTGCACGACGCCATGTTGAACCGCTTCAGGTTGTCCTTGACGTGCTGGCGTTGGCAGTACACTACTTCCTTACGTAGGGGGTCAATTAGGATCTCTACACCGAGTAGATTCTTGACGGGGCCCAACTCTGTCAGCTCAAACTCCTTGGCAAGCTGCTGTGCAACGCTGCGGCACAGATCAGGTGGTCCAAGCAGTAGGACATCATCAACGTACACCGTCAACAGCATAGAGATTTCACCACTTTCTCCCACTTTTCGTGCGTAAAGGCCGTAGTCCGAGTCAAGCCGTGAGAACCCGAGACGCTCCAACGCTTGTGCAGCGTCCGGTTCTATACATTAGGCGCCTGACGCAAGCCATACGAACTACGTAGGAGGCGACACACATATGCGTCTGGTTCACTCTGGAAACCTGGGGGGTTGCTCCATGAATATCACTTCGTCCAGGTGCCCATAGAGGAAGGCCGTCTTCACGTCGTATTGTAAGATGACCCAGCCGTGTTGAAGTGCAAAGTAGATGGCGGCACGGATCGTCTCGAACCTAATCACAGGCGCGTACGTCTCCGTGTACTCCAAGCCAGCTAGCTGCTTGAAGCCGTGGATCACGAGGCGTGCCTTATAGCGCTTGATCCGGCCACTCTCGTCTCGTTTTACTGCATAAACCCAGCGACAAGTGATTGTTTTGCGTCCACGCATCTCGCCGCGACGCACCAACCGCCAGGTGCCATGAGCCTTGAGTGATGCAAGTTCCTCAAGCATAGCTTCTCTCCACTTCTTCCACTGGCGCGATGCCCGTGCTTGCTTGTACGTGGTAGGCACCACAACTTCTTCATGCACATGCACACTATTCACCACGTAGTCACGTAGTCGCACCGACGGCTTTCGCTGCCGCTTTGGCAACGGTGGCCGTGGTTCACACTCAGCAGTCGCTGACCGGGTCGGCACCCAGTCCTCGTCATCACACGCTGCACGAAGTAATTTTTGTTGCTCATCTGACCGTTTCCGTTTGATGCCACCACGCTTATCACTCGACACCGGGGACGCTGGTGCCGACTCTGCAGCAGGAGCACTTCCAGTAGCAGAAGCAGTAGGCTCCTCAACGATCTCAATCTGTCGTCCTTGATGTACTGTCCATGCTCGACTTGATATGCACCACTGGAATATCTCTCGACAGCTGAAAATTTCCGTGAAAGAATGTGTTGAGCACCAACTGGCCCACATAGTTAGACTCAATCGTAAATCCCTCATGGAAGCGGATATTCTCTCCACGCTCTGTGACTACCGCTCCGCTCACAACATCCAAGAATTTGTAGCCCTTCTTGATACTGGTATACCCCAGTAAGATGCACGTCCGAACACGAGTCGCCAACTTTTCTTTTCGCTGACGCGAGGAGTCATTGATATGTACGTGCGCCAGGCATCCCCGCGTCCGCACCGATCGTAGACTTGGTAGGATTCCGTACAAAACTTCATGGCGGCTGCGGCCTTGCAGCGCACTCGTAGGGCAAACGTTGAGCGTATCAACAGCATGCAGGGGTACTTCACCCCACAGCGAGTTCGGAAGGCGAGTAGCATCCAGCATCGACCTTACCCGCGAAACGATAATTCCATTGTTCTTCTCGACGATCCCATTCGCTTCAGGGCTATCAGCATGAGTGTAGTTCAGTTCCACACCTTGGTCAGCGCAAAATGCAGTAAAGTCATTGCTGATAAACTCTCCTCCTCCATGGCGTGGAACAACATCACACTGAGTGGCTTGAACTTCTTCTCCAGCTTCAGGATGAGATGTTTGAGATGGTCACTCGCGTCCGCCTTGGACTTGAGAAAGTACGCCCACTTTTACCTCGAGAATTTATCCATGAGCAGCAGGAACATGGTAGACTTGTCTGCGGACACTTCATTTATCGTGCAGATGTCAGCCGACAGTTTCTCCAGCGGCCTGGTCGCACGTCGAGGATTCATTGCTGTAGGTCATCCGCTTCATTTTGGACTCAATACATGGTACACACCCATAAAGGCTCAGATCACGCGTGTTCATCTTAATGCCCATGTCCACCGTGCTAGCTACCATCTCCTTGATGGTGTCCATGGCAACATGGTTCAGACGGTTATGGAGCAGCTCCATCACATTCGAGTCAGCGCTCTGCTTCTGTGCGCTCAGCACGAGCTTGTTGCGGCGCTCCATGCGCATGCGATAGAGTCCGTCCCGCATCACAAACTTCAGCTTCATTGTCGGCTTCACCAGCCACGTCACCAGCTGATCATCCGACACACTCAGCTTGTAGCCACACTCGAAGTGCATGTAGGTCTGCGAGATTAGGTTGACCTTGGTGCCCGGCGAGTAGCGCACATTCTCGAGCAAGCGGGTTTCAGTGCTCGTTCACAACTGACATGGCCACAGCACCTTCAATCTCAACACGCTCAAAACCACCAGTGGCGTCTTCCAACAACGCCGCCAGCTTCAGGTCATTCACGTTGTTGAGCAGCGCCATTTCGCTAGTGACATTGACCTGAGCCCCCGAGTCCAAAATCCACTCAATTTCATTTTCAGGCATCGCGTCGTGCCGTCCACTTCTCGATACCAACACACGCCGCGTGGGAAGCAGACCAGTAGCTCCATGCAAACTATCGTCATCATCATCTGGTGGGGACGTCGGAGAATATACAACAGTACAGCCCCAGCCATGGTGCGAATCTCTCTTGGATCAGTAGGCTTCCGCTCAGGACACTCCTTTCACCAATGACCACGCTGATGGCATGCATTACATTCGCTGTTACGTTTCTTCTCAGCAATTTCATCTCGGCGCTTACGCGCAGCCTCATCATCTTGCCGCTTCTTCTTGCCACTGCCACTGCCACGTCCACCTCCGCCGTTGTAGCGACGCTTGTGTCGCTCTGCCGCTGTTGTTCACGGCCTGACGAGCTGTTGCGCGTGACCAGGCTCATCTGCCGTTGCACTCCTTGACCTGCGTCGCGGTTCCCACGGCTGAGCTGGTCGCGGGCTGTGCGCTCAGCTACAAGCAAAAGATTGACAGCGTCCTGCATGCGCTGGACCTTGTCATACCCGCCACGCAGGCGGGACACACGCTGCGTGTGGTCGTTGGCGATGAACGGATAGACCGCCAAGGCGTTGGACAGCACAATGCTGGTCATCTCTCCCTCTACTAGCGCGATCTCCATGCACTCGAGCTCGCGGCGCATCCGCTGCAAGTCGCCTACGTACTCCGTCACTCCCTCGCCTTGGCGAAGGCGGTGCGCATACAGACCCTGTTTTAGGTACACTGCATTGGTTCTCTGCGTGCCGGCGTACGTGCGCAGCAGTGCGGCCCATACCTGCGCGGGGTTTGCTGTCTCGATGTCGGACTTGAACCGGTCCAAGAGGTCCCCGTGCAGCGAGAGCGATCTCGGTGTGAGCCTTGCGCTCGCGCGTCTCGTAGCACTTCTTCCAGTCCTCATCGCGGCGAGCGCGCTCCTCGTCGAAGCACTCACGCCCTTGCACTAGTTGCAGCAGCCCCTGTCTGTGGAAGATTGTCTGCCACCGGTTCCAGTTCTCGACCCTGCCGTCGAACTTGGTCGACGCCAGCTGAATCTGACCTGCCCTATTGCGACCGGTTGCTCCGACTCGAAGGGGACGCTCTCGTACGCGCTGGGAGGAGTCGTTCTCGGGTTGACCAGAGTGTTCGTGTGCGTGCCGTACGGCGTGATCGCGTCCTTGGGCACAGAGGCGACGAGCTCGGAGTCCATGTTTCTTTGTGGCCTGGGAGGGGGAGCGAGCGGAGACTGCCCCACCGACTGTTCGAGAAGAGGGCCAGCTTGGCCAGCGGCAGGCTGGACAGCCAAGGCCCTCACTACCGCAGCTGCAATCGTCTGGATAAGCGTCTCGTCTGCTGGAGCTGCGCGGCGTTCGCCTTCCTGTGAGGCCACCTCGTCTGGTAAGTCTTCGTCTCTTGAGGCCCGTGCCCGCATTGGGGTCGTAACCTGTGAGCTTGTGTATGTACTGTTCCTTGTAGTAACCATACAGGTAAGGCGCAGATTGCTGGGCAGAAGCCGAGCAGGAGGGCACGGATGCTCAAAAGCCGAAGTGCCGTGCGGCGACAGCAGTGCCCTCCACAAGTGTATTACAGTGAGAATGGTTGGCTTAGATCTACAGTGCTTACAGTAATTCCTACAGGGGTCTGTGGTGTTGATTGGATAAAAAATGATTTCGTGC